>NC_068357.1:2302082-2610732 GCF_020536995.1 Dreissena polymorpha | reverse complement strand
CTCTCAGCTAATTGCTCTATAGTGGCTCTACAAACTGATTATATGTGTCGTGTTCTGAGGAAACTGGGCATAATGCATGTGCGTAAAGTGTCGTCCCAGATTAGCCTGTGCAGTCTGCACAGGCCTATCAGGGACGACACTTTCCGCCTAAATTGGATTTTCGCTAAGAAGAGACTTCATTTAAACGAAATATGTCATAAAAGCGGAAAGTGTCATCCCTGATTAACCTGTGCGGACTGCACAGGCTAATCTGGGACGACACTTAATGCACATGCATTATGCCCAGTTTTCTCAGAAAGCGACTCATATTGTGTGTGTGTTTCTCATTTACAAGCCTTGTGTTCATATCACTTGGCATTTGCTTTTTTTTATCACATATACTAGTATTTATATTGTTTTGATGATGAGTTCACTAAAACAAAAAAAACACATCCATAACAATCAATATCAAATTCAATGTACATTATTACATTAACACAACATCTAAATATATTATACATATAAACACATTTATTATTGTTTGGTTATCATAATAGTTATACGATAGTGCATTCTTATACTTGTTAAAACAATAAAACTATCAAAGTCGGACAATTTTACTACAAGTTTTAATTGTGTGCATCTATGTATGGCAATGATGTATTTATATGCCCAAAGATGACTTACCAAAAGAGGTGGAATGGCATAATTTCAGTAATAGACCAAGTGCAAAATGTCATATCACTACTCCATTTAAATGCAAAATGAATTTATATTAACACTAAGCTTGATTGCAAAATGTTATAACATGTATACAAGTACTAGACATTAATGCAAAATTATTACTAGACTTTAGAGCAAAATGCAAATACAAATTGCAATTGAAAACCTGGTTGAATATACCAAAACTATCTCGTGCAAATAGCAAACATTATATCTGTGAAAAGAAAGCAACAACAAAAACAACAACAAAGTCTCTTTAAGCACCAAATTGAACACTATTAAGAACACTAGAGCAAGCAACATATTATTAACATCTTAAATACCGTAAATTACTATGGTAGTACTAACTGTGACTAGCAATAATGGTTCAACAAACTATAAAACATAACAAATAAATAAATACATGGCAAACATACATGTAGTAATATTGCAATGTATGCCCCACTACTAATTACGTGGGTAAGTAAATGGAAGTTACCAAACTTAACACATTAAAAAGTATCCCAGTACGTTACATGTAAGAAATGATCCAGCCAAGCACAAAATGGAAAATACAATATCAAAAAAGGCAGCAACATCTATTTTGCTAACTTTTGTAAATACTCACTCAAAAACTTAAAGACAAAAGTTTGAAGAAAAGGATGAGACATGATAAAATATCTCTTACCTATTAACTTTTTTTTCATTTAAAACGTACATGCAACAATTATTTTACAATCACGTTCAATTGCTACTGATATGAAAATGTCTACTTATTTTGAAGAAAAGACCGACATAACAGGTTCAAGCAAAAAAACCTAACATATGCCACTTTCCCCTTTGTTTAAAGTTGAGAGTTTAAGGGTCAAACAATGGAGTATTTTGTTAACCGGTATAATGCAGAATTGTTATTCTGGCAAATATGTGCATCTAAATATTATGAGCCCAAAATCTCTAATATGAACCTTTAAATTATATCTACATAATGTATTCCGCTTAAGAAAAATAAAATAATTAATAACTAGTAATTATATTTAAGTTTGGTGTAAAAAACTTCTTAATGAAACATGTAAAGTATCAATATGATATGTGAACGTCAATATGATAGAAATTAACTGATAATTTTTTTTCTCTGATTTGTGTAAAAGAAGACCGAGGTCCTGTACAATCTGGTGAGGTCCGATGAATTTGAAAGGTTACCCTACCTAATGTTCAGTAAGAAGTGGTCTTTTGAATGTGTTGCCATATGAATATTAAGATTTGGCTCAAAGGTTTCCTACGTTTGTAGACTTTTTACAGAATTATTACCTGCAAAACGCTTTATCTGCGTACATAAAATAGGACTTCAAGTACAGACTAAAGCTTATGTGTGAAGAGATCGCTCTGTAGAAAAAGTATCTTGGTATTAGTAAATGACATAGTGTCTACAAATGTAGTGTCATTTGACCCTACATCACCCACTTTCATGGTTACAAAAGTATTAACAAGACCGCTTGACAGTTATACTAATGCAATAAATGTGCAAGTATTTCATACTGTTACAGGATAAAGATGAAGATATTTTGCATCAAACACACCAAATAAATACACTGCAACTCCAATATATCGCGGTTGAAGGGATCCAAAGATTGCGACCGTGATATATCCGGAGCGCGATATAAATTGTCAAGTTATTCATCATGTATATGTATGCATTAGCATAGTTTGGCAATCTCAAAACACACTATTTACTTACCATATTGATTTGTGTGTTACATCCATATGTTATTCATTGGTATAACACAAATCATTATTCCATGTAAGTATTTTGAAATGCATATAATTAAATTTGTAATCCGAAACACCATTGTCAAATGTTATTGTTCAAGAAAGCATGCACAAATTAGACCCATTCACAAAATGACGTCATTCACCTCATGAAAAGCATGGAAAGTTTGACAAACTGAGGGACATGATTCACCTCTCAATTAAAAGCAAATAAGCATGTATATGTCTACAAATAAAATTTGTTAAAGAAGCTAATTTACTGCTTATACAGTAAAATATGTAACAACTAGAAGCTGCATGCAATAAATGCATGTCCCAGTGGATAACAACTAGATGCTGCATGCGATAAATGCATGTCCCAGTGGATAACAACTTGATGCTGCATGCGATAAATGCATGTCCCAGTGGATAACAACTAGATGCTGCATGCGATAAAAGCATGTCCCAGTGGATAACAACTAGATGCTGCATGCGATAAATGCATGTCCCAGTGGAAGCCTTATTATTATGGATTAATATGCAAATTTGAATAAGTCAAAAAGAAGGTAGAAATAAGGACAGGTGATAAATATGTGCTTAGTGTTGAGTCAAAGTATCAAAGCTTTTTATTTATTAGAATTGATGTTAACCAAATACTGACAAACGAAAAAACTGTCAGACAATTGCTTTATGCCTTTCGGCATTAGCAGATGTCAAGGACATACAAATGAAACCTTCAAAACTTCAAATACAAATTCAGATTGATGTCTGCATAAACAAGATGTGTTTGTGAAACACTATGTCCCCATATACTTGACCTTTGACCTTAAAGAATGACCTTGACCTTTCACCACTCAAAATGTGCAGCTCCATGAGATACACACGCATGCCAAATATCAAGTTGCTATCTTCAATATTGCAAGTGTACATTGAATGAGCGATTTGGACCCATATCTTTGACCTTGAAGGATGACCTTGACCTTTCAACACTCAAAATGTGCAGCTCCATGAGATACACATGCATACCAAATATGAAGTTGCTATCTTCATGCAACTTCAATATTGCAAAAGTTATGGCAAATGTTAAAGTTTGGCGCAAACAAACAACCCAACATACAGGGCAAAAACAATATGTCCCCCTTTATAGTGGTGGAGGACATAAAAACAGAAGATATTAAATGAAAACCATTTTTTTCTATTTTAAGAAACAGTGACCTTGATCTTAACCTAAATGGCCACATATGCATCACAAATCTAGGTCTGCATGTAAGCTACCTGCACACATAATTCAGTAAAATAAATTCATGCAATCTCAAGCACAGTGATTATAACCATAACCCAGACGACCCGGAATACAGTACCAAGCTGCGTCTCTATGCAAGCTTCCTACATTCAAAGTTTCATCAAGATGGTCATTGCAAACTGAAGTTGTTTAACTGATACCATCTGTTTGCCAGTCTTTATGAACCCTCCATTATAATGGCGGAAGGGCAAATACTGTTACATCTGTCTATGTGTTTGCATGGGAAATTTCATGTCCTCCTCGTGTCTAAATTGTACATGATGGAATTTCAAAATAATTTGGCACAAAATATCTTCCTATCTTTTTCAATAAATAAATAATAAAATACATATTTTAAAAGTTATCACAGACATAAATAAGAGGGCCCAATGCCCCAAAATCTCATCTGAAACCAGAAGGAACTGAGTGGGTTGTGTTCACAAGAATTCACAATATATTTATTAGGAAAACTGCCCAAACACCTGGCTGCAATGTTATTAGACAACCAACAATCATTTCCAAACACAGCCTAGATATATAATATAAATGTTTTGAACAACTTTACTGATAAGTGGGTAAAAAAGTGAAATTAAGTGTGTGCACAAATGGAAAACTACCCCATCTAATGGCAGCTATGTTTTACAATGAACAGGAAACATTCATTTTTGGGGAAATACTTAAATCATTTATGTCCAGGACAAGATTCATAAAGATTGCAAAAACAAATGTGATTTCTAAAGTGTTCACATACTTTTTTTATTTCATTTGACCCTACATCACCCTGTTTTGAATTCATCATTTATATTATGGAGACAAATATTCCCAACATGTTTCATGAAGATTGGACTATAAAGTATAATCATGGCCTCTAGATTGTTCATATGCTTTTGCAACAATTTGACCCAGTGATCTAGTTTTTTCCCCACATGACCCAGATTACAACTTCACCTAAATTATATTGACATTTGTTCTGACCAAGTTTCATAAAGATTGGAAATAAATGTGGCCTCTAGTGACCTTGATTCTGCCCGTACATGACCCAGTTTCACATTCAGCTGAGATATGAATGGGACAGATACATGTACTCTGACCACATTTCATGAAGACTGGTCAATAAAATGTGGTCTGTAGAATGTTCACAAGCTTTTTTTAACCCTTCCCATTCAGGAGTAGAGTGAAAATGGCTTTGTGCAAACAGCATAGAACCAGAACAACCTGAGAGTAACTCACAGTCAGTTCATGTTCTATGCTGGTTGCTCCTCATCAGTATGTAAGGGTTGGAAATAAAGCCTTTAACACTTTAATATAGAAAGAAAGGTCTCAAATTAATTATAACTTTCTAATGACTACAAATGCATTAAAATACGTATCTAAGTGGTAAAGGGTTAAATTTTACAGTGACCTAGCCATGACCCCAAGTCACCAAATTTCAAACAAAGCATGAAGTGTTTACAAGGCAAATGATGATGATGCACAAGGGACAACAAACGATCGAAAAAAAGCAATTACAGAAGCTCATAATTAGGAAGTTGTGCTTAGGTGAGCTTAGAAGGGTTGTTGCAGTAATAAATGAATGAAACATACATGTCTTGCTGAGTAAATGCACAATTTTGATAACTGGTGTACTTGTAGTGTGTTTTTTATATATAGAATTGCACAATTTCATAGGTGATTGCTCAAGCAATGCAAGAACAATGTATTGATCAACAAAAATTTGTTTGATCTTACTATAATACTTTCTTTACGATTTCACAAGTATAATGTTGAAAACTTATAAATAATAACCAATTGATTTGATAAATCATTAAATTAATATGTCTATGGATAGTTTATTAACTTACAGCAAAAGCCCTTAATACTGTTATAACCTTCAACTCTACACTTAATTTATACGTAGAACTGGTGTTGACTCTTTTCCAAAAAGAGCATTCCACACTTGATATGTCAGTTTATAACCAAGACACTCTGATGGAAATTTCTTTCTTTTAGTAATCACAATATGGCCGCAGAGATCTGACCATGTTTTCCACTCCGAACAGAATGTCCTGCCCCAGCCTCCCACTGAAAATGGAACATTCAATTTTGCTATGAGATCCAGATTGTAGTTTCCTTTTGTGAGACCTTCATAATTTCCTCTGGAATCAAGAGTTTGGTGTAAACATAATACAGTCTCAGAGGCATCTATCACAGTCTTGTTTGAGTATCGGGAAAATGCAACCACCCAATTATCATAGCCCCGTCTGCCCACTGCCACAGGTTGGAAACTTTCCCATGGATATTTAGAATCCGATATGAAATAGTCCTCTGCATCAGTCTGAAACAGCTCCCCCTGACTTTTGGCTAGAGAATGAAGTTTCGACCATGAGATAGCATCATCATTAATTACACTTGCAGCTGGAATGTTTGTTCGTCGACCCACAATTAAAAGCCCACTGGATTTTTCTGATTTAAAATACTCATGACTGCACAAAACAGTCCTTAGTGTTGTTATCAAAGAATCTGTAAACAAAAGATCCCCATTGGCATAAGCGTAAAAATAGCTCTTGAATGTTTTTTTCGCCTCTATGAACATTTCTGGTAGAATAGGTGCCCCAGCGGCTTTGTTTTGTATTGGCACCACCGACCAACCTGCTGCCTTGCTAAGGCGATTTACGTCTTCAGAGTCACTGAAGACAATCAAGTTCACATCTGGCAAAGTTCTCCAATTGAACAGGGTCTTGTTGTTGATGGGAAACTTATCTTTATCATACATCCATGTTGTAAAAATAGTCAGTATTTTATCATTCTGATTTTGAAACTTGCTTTCACATTCTCTCACTTCATTTTTTTGTAGCTGACATTTTGACATAAGATTGTGAACTTCATCTTGCACTTTCTTCATTAAATATATCTTCTGCTGATCACTGACTTCTTCAAATCCCTCCAAATCTTCCAAATGAGTATATCTATGACCAATAATCATTTGATATAATGGCCCTAATTTGTTAGTGAGATCAGTCCTTTCTGAAGGAAACCATTTTAGAGTAAGAGCGTATAATGACATACCAAAGACAGTCAATGCCATAAACTTGAGAAAACCTCTTGAACCACATTTTCGAAACATTGCTGAAAGGATTTTCGTACCTAAGTAGCAAACTGACATCACTCAGAAATGAGATGGCTTGTATATATCAATTGCGGTTGCCATCTGGTTTTTGTTCATAATTCTCTTGACTAAGTTTTCGGTACCAGATCTAAGTTTTCCACATCCTTGAAATTGGTTGAACTTATCTGTCTGAAAAAATAAAGAATGATGACAGATAATTTAAATGCACTCATATACAAGAAAACCATTATGGCCCAAACAAGCTCACCTAAGTTTGAGAAACTAATTTTCCAAACTTGACGGTCCTAGATTTTAGGCACACATGACTTAGCTTAAATATTGCTAAACAAGGGCTGTTTGTAAAACATGCATGCCCCCCATATGGGCTCTCCGTTGTAGAGACAGCCATTGTGGGAATATGTTTTTTGTCACTGTGACCTTGACCTTTGGCCTAGTGACCTGAAAATCAATAGGGGTCATCTGCCAGTCATGATCAATGTACCTATGAAGTTTCATGATCCTAGCCATAAGCGTTCTTGAGTTATCATCCGGACACCATTTAACTATTTCGGGTCACCGTGACCTTGACCTTCGACCTAGTGACCTGAAAATCAATAGGGGTCATCTCCGAGTCATGATCAATCTACCTATTAGTTTCATGATCCTAGGAATAAGCGTTCTTCAGTTATCATCCGGAAACCATTTTACTATTTCGGGTCACTGTGACCTTGACCTTTGACCTAGTGACCTCAAAATCGATAGGGGTCATCTGCGAGTCATGATCAATGTACCTATCAAGTTTCATGATCCTAGGCATAAGCGTTCTTGAGTTATCATCCGGAAACCATTTTACTATTTCGGGTCACCGTGACCTTGACCTTTGACCTAGTGACCTGAAAATCAATAGGGGTCATCTGCAAGTCATGATCAATCTACCTACGAAGTTTCATGATCCTAAGCATAAGCGTTCTTGAGTTATCATCCGGAAACCATTTTACTATTTCGGGTCACTGAGACCTTGACCTTTGACCTAGTGACCTGAAAATCAATAAGGGTCATCTGCGAGTCATGATCAATCTACCTATCAAGTTTCATGATCCTTGGCCTAAGCGTTCATGAGTTATCATCCGGAAACCATTTTACTATTTCGGGTCACTGTGACCTTGACCTTTGACCAAGTGACCTGAAAATCAATAGGGGTCATCTGCGAGTCATGATCAATCTACCTATCAAGTTTCATGATCCTAGGCCTTAGCGTTCTTGAGTTATCATCCGGAAACCATTTTACTATTTCCGGTCACCGTGACCTTGACCTTTGACCTAGTGACCTCAAAATCAATAGGGGTCATCTGCGAGTCATGATCAATGTACCTATGAAGTTTCATGATCCTAGGCCTAAGCGTTCTTGAGTTATCATCCGGAAACCACCTGGTGGACGGACTGACGGACAGACAGACATGTGCAAAGCAATATACCCCCTCTTCTTCGAAGGGGGGCATAAAAAACATTAAGAACAAGTTTCATCAAAAATGAGTCATAAATGTTGCATGAACAGTAGTAACAAGGTTTTTCTAATATTTTATTTGGTGACCTAAGCTTTTATATGCTTGTCCCACTTTAGGCTGAGAATGTGGATCTAACAATAAGCTTTTTTTTGGAAAAGTTCATGGAGATCCACAGAAGACTGTTACATGTATATGGGAAAAGAAAAGGATGACAAGATAACAACTACACAATTACTGCGGACATGAAGTTACATTGCTGGACTTGGACCAGACTCTACACAAGTCCCGATTCACGCTTATCATAGGTCAGATATAATATCGTGAATGTATTTTATATAGTGCAAAATAAATCGGTTTATGGACGTTTCGTGCCACTACCAGTTCGTGCCACTGATATTTGTGTTGAAAAGGGGTAGACGTTTCGTCCCACTGATAATATATAGGCGGATAGGTGTGAATAATGCTGTATAGGTGTGAATGATATTGGGGTGTATATAAATGTAGAAAATTACAACTATGTTGACAATTATAATTATTAATAACAAACAAATAAAATGATTTATGGTTAATATACTAATATTTGTAAATAGTGTATTATATGCGATGAATATAAAGCATAAAGTGTTGTTATTTTTTATGAATCATGTTTATGTGCTTGTAATAATAAAATAAAATGATTTATTGTTAGTATAAAAACATGTGTGCATAGTTCATTATGTTTAATAAATATAAAACATGAAATTCTGTTATTTTCTATGCTTCAATTGAATGTATTATATACATAAATAATAATATATAACATGAATGAACAATAATACAATTTAAAATAAAGTTGGTCTTTTTCTTTAAAGAGTTAGCTTATGCTTTACTATCTACTTACAAACTTTCAATTAGCCGTATGTGTCTACATAATTAACAAACAATTAATTACCGACTCGGGCCTTTAATTTACCGACGTGGGCCTTTAATGGCCAATTAGTTACCAATTAGTAAACAACTCACCGCTTTAATTATGATACAAAGTGTGTAATTCACTGAGAGAGTAAATAAAGTCAGTTGAACACACAGTATATAATATTCACAAAACCAGTAATGGCTTGCGAATATCCTTGTGTGTACTGTGCACTGAATGTTGGGTAAGAAGATAAAGCCATCTCATGCGATGAATGTGAAAGATGGCAGCATCTGTCGTGTGAGACTGGTGTCAGTCTCCGACAGTATCGAAAAATGATGAAAGGGAATGTCGTCGTTACGTGGAAATACTGCGAATGTAGCCGACAAGTGGAAGTTCCACCAGAGGTACTGGCAATAGTGGATTTCCCGTTAGATGTTACGCCAGATGTACCGGAGATAGTGGAGATCCCTATGGATGTTCCGCCAGAAGTACCAGAGGCTACAAATGACATTTCTGTTGTCAGACCTATCGATGGACTCCCGTTCAGAAGAAGTAGAAGATAGGACCTTCAACGTAACCAATCGGGAGATCAATCAACCGAACGTCCCGCTCGACGTTTCACTAAGGGAACGTTCTCTGGATACGGTCATACCAGAGGACGGACCCGTAACGTATGAAGTTGTGACTGGTGGCACCAAAAGAGGAGGAAAGAAGCTGATCAGCAGTGATGGTCACTCCTATACCGCCAAGGTATGTAAAAATAAGCAACTATAATCTTTTGTTAATAATTAATGAGAATATAACTCGTTTTACTATTATAATTGAGAATAATAATAGCAATAGCAAAATCAATTTTGCATATAAATAATCATTAATAATGCGTTTGTTTTATTTGTAGTGTAGTGATGGTGAGCACACATCCTGGACATGCAGTGTCCGTAACAAAACTACGAGGTGCTATGCCAACGTCAAACAGTTCGGTGACTACTTCACGGCGTCGTTGGGTGGGCACAGTCATCCCGCGTATCCTGGTCTGCCAAAGCGAGTAAAGGCCCGTGTAGAAGTTCGTGATAGTTCAAAGAAGAACGTATTCGAACCTGCGGCCAGTATAGTGGAGGACGTCCTCAAAGAGATGGTTAAGACAGAAGATGTCAACCTGCCGAAACCGGCAAACCTCGTTAGGGCTGCAAACAGATTCAGGCAGCATATGAGGCCCAAGGACCCAACAGATCTGAACTTTGAGGTAATAATATTCATAGTAATGATACTCATTTATCACAATAATAGTTTTGTTATAAAAATAAGTATATTAATAATAACAATAATAGTAATAATAATGGTATTAATAATAATTATTACAAATAACATTTTATTACATTTTTATTTTATTTTGAAGGTTGACGTCTCATTCATCGGCGACGATTTCCTGGTTGACGACGTGCGGTCGGGTGATGCGCGTCACATCATCTTTGCAACGTTCAATCAGCTGAATCAGCTGAAGGAAGCCCGAAGATGGTTTATCGACGGGACTTTCAAGCTGGTAAAGACCCCCTTTTACCAGCTGTTCACGATACACGCCTTCATGAAGAAGGGTGACGGCACCAAACAAGTGCCGTTGGTGTACATGCTGATGTCGAGGCGAACGAAGGAAGACTATGTTAGTGTGCTGACATCCATCCACCAACGCCTGGAAAATCCACTGGTCAAGTGGGTCATGCTTGACTTTGAAGCAGGTAATTTGATTAATATTATATGAGTACTTTAATTATTTGAAATCACAACAATATTAAGTCAATCGATTTTAATTGATTTTAAACTTATCAAGTGATGTATGACCTATACTATTTGTATGTTTTTCAGCGGCGTGGCAGACGCTACGGCATGTCTATCCAAGGGCCATTCTGAAAGGATGTGTCTTCCATTGGAATCAGCGCGTGTACCGGAAGGTGGTGAATGAGGGCCTTGCCACGGCATATGCAGCAAAGGGTGACAAGTTCCTCTTCTTGAGGAAACTGATGTCCTTGCCGTATTTGCCGTGCGAACACATCGTTCCCGCCTTCGAACAGCTGAAGCTGCAGGCTGAAGAAGTCGGAGGTCCTATGCTGAATGTGGTGATGTACATGCAACGGACGTGGATATGAGGTTCAATGTGGACTCCAGACAATTGGAGCGTGTATCACCAGACAGTACGAACGAACAACGACGTTGAAGGTATTTTTTTTACATATATAGAATAATAAAGCAATATATTATTTTCAATTGATAGTTATACTTTAAATATTATCTTATAAAAACTAATATATCATATTTTCATTTGATAGTTATAATTTAAATATTATTATATAAAAACCAATATACATCATAGTTCACAACATATTTCTTTTTTCCAGGATGGCATCGCAGAATCAACGGTCGAGCAGGGCGTCCAGACTTAGGGTTTTACGTGCTCGCCCCCCTGTTGCGCCGTGAGGCAGAAACAGTTGATCTGACCATCTACCTTATGTCGGAGCACGCCCTGACTCGGGTACACCGGAAAATCTTCAAAGAAGTGCACGGGCGACTCTTCGAGATCTGGGAGAAGTACGAAGACAATGACATGAAAACTACTCAACTGCTGAGAGAGTGCAGCCATATCATCGGGCTGGGACCGAGCACAACCCAGGATGACATCCACGATGAGGACTTCTGAAATGCAATACACTGTATATATGATTTGTGTATGTATATGATAGGATAGTATGCTGTTGTATTGGTGTTTCTATATTTGTTCACTTTTGTATATGTGTATTAAAACCATGTTTGAATATTTATGTAATCAATCTAGATATTGTTAAAATGTATGCATGCTTTATTTTCTGATATTGTTAATGTCAATTTATTGCAAATGTTTCTATATATTTATGTAATCTCTGCCAACACAAGATAATCCCACCAGATTGGGTAGGATGCAATTTTTTTGTTTAAAATGTATGTATGCATTCACTTCTGATGTAGTTAATGTCAATTTATTGCAAATGTTTGAATATATTTATGTAATCAATCTAGATATTGTTAAAATGTATGTATGCATTCACTTTTGATATGGTTAATGTCAATTAATTGAAAATGTTTTAATATATTTATGTAATGTATTGTTAATGTATTATATGAAGCATTTAAATTGACTCTTAAAGTAACAATCACACTCAAAAATATCGAATATTTCGTTAAATAAAGCTAACCCATAAAAAAATCAATGTTCCTTTTAGCAAAATGCAAAATTTCAACGTTAGATGCTGTCTGGTAGAATGGATTTAACGAGATACAAA
Organism: Dreissena polymorpha; assembly: GCF_020536995.1. Classification (NCBI taxonomy): domain Eukaryota; kingdom Metazoa; phylum Mollusca; class Bivalvia; order Myida; family Dreissenidae; genus Dreissena; species Dreissena polymorpha. Next base: position 2,598,230 of record NC_068357.1, on the reverse strand, counting down.
ATGCTCGTTTTTATTTTTTTGTGGCCACAAATAATTCCATTTGTATCTCCCGCGAAACATCCGAACATTTACGGGCGAACACGAGATTGGATACGGTAAGCGTCGGAAGCATGACGTAGCTCTCATGAATAATCATTCTGTGAAATCAAAATGAATTCTGGGTAACTGGAACTTAGCAAATGAGAAAATGGCTTGTATAAATTATGCAAATGAACGCAACCCGAATGAATCCCATCCTGACTCGAAAGCAAAAGTAGATTACATCGTGGAACGATATTTAGATGCTTAAAACTTGCCGAATGCTTGTAATATAACGTTTTTACATCAATGTTACTTGTTTTTAGGGTCTTACTATTGAAATTAACCATCGTATGGTACTACTTGTTGTCGAATGTTTTTATTTAGCATAATACAGTAGCCGTATGTATTGGTGAGCGTGATTGTGACTTAAAACAATCTTGAAATAAAACAATGTTATTTTCCCATTGAACAGATGTTACAATCAAAGGTGCGAAAGTTTCCTGTTATGAATTCACACCTATACGGTATTATTCACACCTATCCGCCTATATATTATCAGTGGGACGAAAAGTCCAATGCCCTCCTACACAAATATCAGTGGCACGAACTGGTAGTGGCACGAAACGTCCAGCACCCAATAAATCTAACAATAAGACTTGAAATGCATTTAAAACAATTCATGTATCATCAATAAATAATCTTCAAATACAAAAATGTTATATTAAAACGCTGAAGTTTACCAACATTATTCACAGCTACACGATGCATGCAAACTTTTACAACTGTGACGAACACACTACCACTTTCCTTTACAAATATCAGTGGGTGGGACATAACTTCCATAAACAATTTTAAGTGTTTTTCGCAGTTTTAACATAAAATCAAATCACGATGGTCATCTAACCAACGCACTCTTCCTGAGTTAGCTGGTTAACCAGTACTAAGTGCATATACTAAGGCCAGTAATAGAATTATGTTTTATTCAGATAAATGGTCAATTCTTGACATATTGTCATGATCATTTACACTATCCGAAAACAGTGTATGCATCCGATTCATATCATAGTTCTGCAAATATTTCACACCATAGAAATTGGTTCAGACAGTTCAGTTTGTTATATTCATACATATGTGAGGAATAAGAGTCAATATGAGGACATACACTGTGCGTAATTAATAAGACTCATGTTAATAAAAAATTATACCCACGTCAACGCTGCCGATTTCTGAATTATTGTACGGTGGTGGTCTATCGGTCGAGCATGCGCATTTGAAGCTGTTTTACTTCCTGAAAATGGTGACAGCATGAAAAGAGAAACGTAAAAGTTATTTGTACTTGCTGCTTTTACGATGGGCTCAACAGGTAGCATAACATTCACGAACAACGAGCCTATGTGTATTTAAACGTAATTATGTTGATGTAGTTTACGTGCGTCTTGTACTGCTGATAAACATATTCAAGTTATATTTTTTCAGTGTTAGTTTAGCATAAAAGACATGTTAGATTGATTAAGACACATATTTTATTTAATGGAGGAGTCATTGTTATTGTTAACAGTATTTAATAATTTTGCAGCTAATTACGTTGTCAGAGGTTTGATGTTACAATGTTTGTTTTTATTTGTATAATTTTTATAATGAATTATTATATATTAATTCCAAACATTTCATCAGGTGTTTCCTTCCAATTTTCAGCATGACTCATTGACACTGATCCATTAAACAAAATGGCAGAATCAGAGTCCTACCACAGCCCAAGCAAGGCAAACGGTTCATCTGTAAACACAGAAGTGTATAGAGTTGAAGAACGGCCAGAACATGGGATGAGAATCCTTCACGCCTTGAATAAGCTTAAGAATGACAAAATATTGTGTGACGTCATCTTGATAGCTGAAAGTAGGTTGAAATATCTGTCAAACAATAATAGACAACAATCTCATTTATCATATTTCTTTCAGTAGCAGTGTTTTCCAGAAGCAACAGCAGCTGGCGATTTCACTGGTCAGGGGTTTCACTGGGTCAAAAAAAGTTTTTTCACTACTAAAAAAACCTTTACATGTCTTTAATCAGATGCTTTTAACATAGTCAATGACATTATTGTAAAACAGTTGATTGAATTATTGTTATTAGCCTGTATTCAATTTATGTCTTTGACTGGAGTATTACTTTTACAAGTATATAAACCAGTGCCCCAGATAAGCTGCGTATCTGCGTCTTTCACCCTATTAAAATGTTTAAAAACGCAAAGAAATACAATATCATGCGTATTGAAAACGCACCCGATTTGCCTTTTACGCACATTCGTCTTATTTGATGCGTACGATACAATAGCTTTGATCGAAAAAACTTTGCTCATTTTCGGTATTTTTTGTGATTATTTTCGTTACGCGGCGACGCTTTTATTCAGCAAGCGCCTGGATGACGGGGCAATAAAACAGTCAAAGCTATTCAAACGCTCTGCGGACTAGATTTCATAGTTAAATAAAGCGGCTGACAAAATTATTTACGACGACATACATGCGTTTTCAATCTGACTTAATCCGTCGTTCATTGTGCAAATATTTGCAAAGTGTCTGTACTTTCAGTTTCTAATACGATGCGTAATAAAAATGTCTAAGAGAAAGACGTCCGCAATTGTTGCGCCAAAATATGTGTCGATCGCCAACTTTATCGAACCAAGAAAGCAAGAGTCAAAAAGTGCCGAATCATTCGTGTTATCAATTTTTTTTAAGTTTAAAGTTTATATTTTTGACTGTTTCAAGGATTAGAGATGTTATGAAACATCAGTTTATTAAAGTTAATTATATTAGTTTACAGTTTTATTGAATCAATACAATTGTGTGCAGCTTCAACAGAAGTAAAGCAGCAATGGTTTTACTGTATGCAGCTTATAACTCATTTCACCCTATTCCACGAATGAAATCACCCTATTTTTCAAAATCAGTGGGTGAAAACCCTATTACCGAAATAATTATCTGGGGCACTGATAAACACAAACATTTCAAGATTAACTTTACTCTTGATAAGGCGTAACAAAAATTATTGTTTGTTTCCGGTGACCCGACCCTACCTAATTTTTTGCCGCCGGTCCTAATCTTTTTTGAGCCCAAAATTCGAAAAAAATCGGACCGCGTATTTTTCGGCGACGGTCAATAAACTTGTCAAACTTGTCTACGTTATCCGCATATCATTTTTATTGTTATTGAAGCGCACGTGGTAGCTGGCCAATCAGCAATGAGTTTGCTCACACATGATATTGGGTCATTCATGCGCAGACACTGTACACTTGGAATACACAGTCAGTTGATCTTGTCGTCTGCCAACAATATAGCGGCTGATGGCAAATGTCGTATTTAAAGATTAGCAAATCAAAAGAAGCGTACCAATAAATAAATTATTTCTAAGCTGATTACTTAACACCTTTCTCCCGACTATCGATCTGAACTAAAGGATGATAATTAAATAATTAGTTCTATTTCGACGATGTTACACCTTTTTGCCGATTATCGTTTGAAATTAAAAGGTGATAATTAAGTTGTTTTTTACCCACAAAAATGCTATTGTAAAGCAATATGGCAACCAAATTGTATATTTGCTAGGTTTTGCAATGTCTGCAGTCAAACGATATGCACATTTTAATTAATGTGGAAAACGCGTACAATTTTTCGGACTGTCGTTTTCGGATACAGTAATTATTTTTCGTCGATTATAATTTATTTTCGAAGTTCTGTATAGAAGAAATAGAATGACGAATGCACATGCGGTGATACAGACGGTGTGGTTTGTAATATTTTAAATTGTATTCACCTGAAAATACAATTGGAAAGACTATAAAAAAGAACAATTAGTAAAGGCTCTGGATGGGTTGGTGGATCTGCCCTTTATTCCTGTTGGATTCCTGCGGCTGCGGTTCCAAGACCCCCGGCCTAATTTTCAGGATTTCAAATTTGGAACAATCGACACCCCTATTAAATGTTCATCTATAAAATAACTTATGTTTGTACTTTGACAAGTACCATACTAATTATTTGTATATTGAAAAATGTATGTTACATTATGATATGTGATATATGTGATATGCCCTTGTTGTCATTGAAAGAATATAAACAAGTTGAAAGTAAATGTGTATATAATTATTTCAAAACCAGTTTTCACGCAGCACAGCTGGTCGGCTCAAAGAAATTTTGGGACAGCGCTAGCCCTGGTAGATAGACCTCACGACACCAGAACATAATATAATCTGAAAATGTGGTCCTTTGGAAGCATAAACTGCATCCAAGAAATATAATAGCACACCCAGTTTGATTGGGTCTGTTCATGGTGATAATGTTACATGCAACACCACTCGCGTCCCCCAAGCATGGCTTTTGGGCTATTTAATATATTATAAATTATAAATAATATAGTATATACTCCATGATTCCAAAGGAACGGAAAGTATAACAACACTGAATTCCTATAGACACTGAGGGTCAAGCTTACTGCGACTTTAGTAATGCCTATTATTGGTAATAAAATGGACTATTAAAGCCGCTGCCAGAAGTCAACATTAAACTCGGAAATAAGGAAAGCAACAAATGCAAAATTAATGAACAGCAAGTTTTTATTTCATTAAAGCATTTAAATAAAGCCATATTGCATTACATACATCATCAAATTTATTGTACATACAGTTATACACAAAAAAATGAGAAGAAGATGCACCATGTACGACATTTTCTATAAAAAAAAAAAATAAAAAATAAAATTATTTGCCTACCTACCTACCCTAATTTTTTAGGCCATGTCAGTGGAAACAAACATATTTTTTTGTTAGGCCTAAGCTTTATTTTTAGATTAATAATAAGATTTTTTGCACTTGGACTATTATACTTCCAGTTGGCATTGAATTTTCTTTTAGCTACTAAGTTTTTATATTTTTGCCAATACTTGTCCATAGTTATCAAATTTTAAATAACAATAACTCATATTGACACATTTTAAGAGTCAATAAGAATAATTGCAACCATGAAGTATTATAAATTCCTTTTTCATGTATTCAATTGTAAAAACTAGGAGGTATTTACATACAACACATTATTTCAATTCATTTAAATAATGTCAACATTTATGATAGTTTCATCGGGTTGCGAAAATTTATGACAATGTCATACTAACACTTTACTTGCAGAGTGCGAAATCCTCCATCCAAACATTAACAAGATATTAATTTGTTGAAGTAGCAACTGTTTGTTCCATAATTTGTTGAAGTAGCAACTGTTTGTTCCATTTTCACGTTAAAATAAATCATGATAAAGGAAAGGCAGTGTTTTAAAGTTCAGAAATCAAATCCAAAACAATTACGTTTTTCTATGCTGTAATTTAGCCTCGTTTTAGAATAAAAGGAAACTTCATTTCCAAATATAAAATACACTTAACTAAAATGTTGCATTGGTATTTTGAATTGTATCGTCATAGCCAGCTCCTAATGTCGTCCACCGTTCACATCTTGCTAAAACCTTAACATTTTGTTAAGGTTTTGAACATTGGCTCTAATATCAAAGTGCTTCCACCTACAACTTTGAAACTTCATATGTGGATGCACCTTGATTAGTTCTACACACCACACTCATTTTTGTGCCACTAGGTCAAAGGTCAAGGTCACTGTGACCTTTAAAAAAAAAAATTCTGACAAGCTTTCATTTATTCAAAACTGCAACCGTAGCCGAACGTGGCACCCGTTATGCAGTGCTCTTGTTATGTAATGTTTCAAACAAGACTTATTGAATTACAGATTAACACAGTCTACAAATAAGTTGTCTTTGATGAAATTTGCCACTTTGCCACCACTTCTGAAAATTTGTCGCAATTTGCGACAGTGGCGATCAGCAGCATAACCCCTGCCTGTTACTAACAATCTTGGCGCCAGCTACTTTTCCCCAAAGTTTCGATTGAAAACAGCGCAAAAAAAACGCCCGTTTAAGTTCTTAGTGACGGGCTACTTTGAAAATATAACTGGCTACTCAAATTTCTATGGTGAACACTTGAGTGAACACACTGGAACCCATTCATTTTGTAGAGGATACATGGCAAATAGCGGCTAAACATTCACTAACATTAATTACCAAAAGCATGCATATTTATACCATGCTGATTTAAATATATATATTGTCTTTGTCAACATCAAACCAACAAGGCTATTATTGAAACAAATAAAACCAAGGGTGTCTTGTTTAACTCTATTACGGTAAATGTCTTGATGTTTCCCACGTTTTTAAATCACTAAACAAAGAAACCTCTGTTATCTGCAGGAAGCATTCACGTTTTCCTTAAAAGATATCATGGGAAGAGACAGGGATATGTCAATGCATTTAATTTAAGTAAAGGTGTACATTTATCTATGTTCCTCCAGCCCTTCAAATACTTGATGCATACAAGTAATTTTATCTTGATGAAATCTCTTAAGACATTGTACCAGAAATTAGAGAAATCTGACTACTTGGAGTGATTATCGCCACAAACTATGTGTGTTCCTTTCGATTTTTCACTTTAATGGTTACTCGGCCCTAATCATTTCAAAAATGAAAAAATGTATGAATAAAAAAGTAAAGTCAATATTAAAAATAGCTTAAATTGTACACCTGTAAATAAAGCATCATTTAAAACTTGTTTCCTTGCAATAAAAATATTCTCTTGTGTCAGGAATTAAGCTGTATTTTTGGTTTCAGACAAAAAGTATGAGGCACACCGGGTCATTCTAGTGTCAGCCTCCGACTATTTCCGCTCTATGTTCACATCTGGGATGCGTGAAAGTCATCAGAGGGAGATAGAGCTGAAGGGCATTACTAGCAAAGGACTGGAAAAGGTTCTTGAGATCATCTACACGTCCACAACAACTCTTGAAGGCGATGATATATTTGATGTTATTGCAGCAGCCACTCATTTGCAGGTGACTCCTGTGATTGAGTTTTGTGAACGTAATTTCCTTAGTGGAATGACTACCACAAACTTCTATGATTTCATCAATACTGCGAAATTATACAGCATGAACAATGCCCTTAGACAGATTGATTTTTTCATAGCAAAAAACTTAATGCAAATTTCAAAAGATGGAACTTTGTACTTGTTGACGTATGATCAAATGATAAACTGTTTGAAAAACGACAAGTTATGTATAAGAGAAATTGATATCTTTAGAATAACCTGGGACTGGCTAAAGCAGGAAGGTTATCGTGAGGATCATGCAATCTTCCTCATGAAACTTATCAGATTCCCATTAATCAACCCTCGAGACCTCGTGCAGCATGTGCAGCAAGTGGAGACCATGATGACGGTTCCAGACTTGCGCGAAATGGTTCTCTCAGCGTTAAACTACCACGTTGTACCGCACTCCCAACCACTCCTAAACACTCTTACCACTCAGCTGCGTTCTTTCACTGAGAGGTTGATAAGTGTTGGTGGTAGAGAAATTCACCCAAATCCCTGCTTACATGATGAAATTCTAGTGTTTGACAGTAAAATCACAGCTAACAGTCTTCTGAATAGAAGTGAAGTTGCTACACTACCAAGTGCTTTAAGTCATATGCAAGTAGTAGTATTTAATAACTTTTTGTATGTGTTAGGTGGCTGCACAACACAGTGTGCCCATGGAGAATCTGCAGTGAACTCAGTGTTACGATATGACCCAAGGTTTGATACCTGGTTTCAGGTGTCGTCAATGATTAATAAACGGGCATATTTCTTTGCGGGGGTTCTCAGAAACAAAGTGTACGCTGTTGGGGGCAAGTTCAAAGATGGAAGTCTAGCCACTGCTGAGGTGTATGACCCAGCAGAGAACACCTGGGAGCCAATAGCCTCCATGCCAATGTCGTACCACGCACATGCTGGAGCGGTATTTGCAGATCACATATTTGTATCTGGGGGTTACAGCAATAATCACTTCACGCCGGATATGCAGCGGTATGACCCAGAGACCAACCAATGGGAGGACATGGCGCCCATGCTAACGCCAAGAGGTTGGCATGTCATGTGCACAGCCCAGGATAAACTGTTCGTATTTGGTGGATGTAACCTCAACGTCAACCAGCAAGCCCAACCGGTTGTACAGTCGGAGTGCTATGACCCAGAGGTGGACCAGTGGACAATTATAGCCCCGTTATCCATATCTCACAAGGAAGCCTCCTGTGTTGTTTACAGTGATCAGATCTATGTGCTTGGCGGCTATAATGTTCAGACAAAGACTGGTCAGAAGTTGGTTTCCAGGTACGATGTGTACAGCGGAATTTGGGAGACCATAGGTGGCTTGCCACGCAGTCTGACTGGCGTTGGTTATTGTACGCTGCAACTGCCAACATTTAATATAGAAGACGATGATTAGCTCATCTTTTTAAAAACATGTGATTGTTGGTTGTTCAGTTAATGGAATGCACAGGCTATATGAACTGTGGAGACTTTTTGTAAAGAGTAGCTTAAGGCACCATTCTCTGTGGGAATGGAACTTAAGAAAAATATAATAAAGGCTTGATATTTTATTTAAGTAAATAAATTCATGGCTTTAATCAAGAAACTGTCTTCATACACATGTCACACAATCTTATTCACAGGTATGCTTAGTAACTCGTCAAAATAAGCATTACTGTTATTGTCAATTCTGTTCTATGAGACTAAACTCTTGTTGAAATGTGTTAGTGATGTTAATGCATTAATATCTGCCTCCTATCACAATTGTTAATACTTAAATATTAGCTTCCGATCACAGTTGTAAGCAAGAGCTACATGTACTAACCATAGGCAGTGTTTCGGTTCTCAGTGTATTTGTCCATCAATGAGAAATCTGTGTTTGTTGAATTTTTGTTATGGAGTCATTAATTTTGAATCTGTTTTAAAATGTTGCACTTTTTAGCTCAAATGTCCATGATGAGTTTTTGTGATTGCCTTTTGTTTATTGATTGTCAGCATTTTCTCTTATCTTCTGAACCACATAGCAGATTTTCACCAGAATTTACACAAGGTATCCTTAGGTGACCTTGTTTCAGTTTGTACTGATGCTGATAATGCATGTCACACTATATGTGAAAAGAAGCAACTTTGATGTTCTTGTATGCAGTCCTTGAAATTTACAGTTTTATCAATCAAGTCTGAATTTGTATATAATTACTTGAGTTGAGACCAAGAGAATGGTGCAAGACTGCCTTTATGAAAACGAGAAACAGAGTAAGCCAGTTTATAAATAAAATATTGCAGGGACATGTGTTGCTAATATCACTGGATATGTTTCATCCACTAGTAGTCTTCTACAAAATCTGTTTAAATTATTATTATTATTTGGGGTCAAACATTGGCCATGCCTCTCCTCTCATCCCCCTGAGGAAAAAAGCACCTTGGACTGTTATTATAGAATGGGCATATGATGGTGCAAATATTCTGTAAAACTGCATGTCCCAACTATTGAGTATTTGGAATGTAACATGGTATTGTTGTTATCTAGATTGCCTAAGTTATGTCACAAGCCACTCTCTGGGTATTACATGGTTAATACCAAATCAATAGCTTCAACTGACTTTAACTCTTTCAGTGCTGGAACCAAACTTTGGAGGCCTTTGCAAACAGTTTGGATCCAGATGAGAGGCCACAGAACGTGGCCTCTCATCAGGATCCAAACTGTTTGCTATTCTGATAGTATTCTTTGAAAAAAATCTCATTTTAGAAATTCAGCAGACAACATTTTAGCAGACGACAAATTTCCAAGCATGCAAAGGGTTAAAATCTCTGTAATCACAAGGCCCAACGGTTTTGATGTTGTATCCAAGATTTTCAAATTATTATCCCGATTGTGATGATGTACAGATATTCATAGTTGGGTGGGTGCTTTGTGCCATTTGTCTGTTTTTTCAAATCCTAAATGGGTAATTGACAGCAAAAAATTATGTTTTATGGGAACAAAAAGCTTGATATGTAATAGTTCTATGAATGCAAATAACTTTTCCTGATGGTAGTTGCTATTTACAAAATTTTGCTTATTTGTAGCAAACTGCATATTAATATTTAAGAATTTTAAACTATTAAACCTAAATAAATGTTTAAGCGTTCTGTTTTTTTCCCTGATAGTGTCCAAGTCTTGCAAACAAATTGGCATTTTTAGCAACATTTCAACTGGATCTGCGTATTCTGTTCAAACTCATTGATATTGATAACATTGGTAGCTTTACAATGATTTGCTTGTGTGCTAGTAGATAGGCAAGACAGAGTCCTCAGGTTCTTCAGTTATAGTTTTAGTCTTAACTAATACCACCACTAAAGCTTGATTGGTCATTGTCGGCTCGGGTAACGAACCCAGTCGATATTAGACTGTACCGTTGTTGTTTTCCCGCCCAAAATCTGATGTAAAACGTGCTACTGATTACTCTAAAACTGTATTGTTTATCTTAAACAAACTTCTCTTTATATAAAATACTGCATCACCATGCTTGTTGAGTATGAGTTTCGAAAATGCAGAGGCCATTTAACAGAAAATTGACATACATGTGAACATAATTAATTTTAAAAAATAGCTGACAACAACCGATTTAGCGTAAAAAATCCCGGGTATGTTTGAGTATATTTACCGTACCCGGGGTTCATGTAAGTATACTTACGGTAAGAGTACCCAGAGTATATGTAAGTAGTACCAGAGCCGGCAATGACCAATCAAGCACCACTAACATACAATATACATGAGCCGCGCTCAGGGAAAACGGGGCTTAATGCATGAGCATAAAGAGTTGTCAGGAGAAACTTCCATGAAACAAGGTGTCTCATAGTGATCCGAAAAGTTTTGTGATAAAAAAAAATCAATCACATTTTTACAGATTTATTATTATTTATAAATAAATACGAGAACCTGTCTGTCACAGTCATACATTTTTAACAAGGCAATCTTTATGTGTACATGATCACTCTGCTTTGTTCTTAGCAGTAATTAGATTTGATACAATTAAATTGATTGAAGGTATTCATAGTAATATCATCTATTAAAGAAATAAGAGGCTTAATTTTGTGTAGTTCATCAATGAATAAAGGCTTACAACAAATATACAGTCAAACCTGAATTCAGCGGTCAGTCAAGGGCAGTGTTATTAATTTTCGCGACTCGAGACGACAGACGCGTGACCGTTGATTTCAGTTCAAACATGTATTTCGGAGTTGAATATAGTGGCCGTTGGCCGTTATGGACAGGTGGCCGTTAAATTCAGGTGTAATATAGTGTTTTTCGTCGGGGGGGATTCCAGACTGACCGTTGTCTGCATGTGACCGGTAAATTCAGGTAGCCGTTAGGTCAGTTTCGACTGTATACATTTATTGTTTATTACATGAACTGTACTAGTTCCTGTTTCTCATGAGTCTGTTACATGAACTTGCCTTAAAATCCAAACCTTGTTGAAATTGATAGTATAATGGTATGTTTGATCATGCATACTTTAAACTTGCCCTCGTAGCAGGACTTGTATATAGAGAATATTATGTGTGTTTTGGATAAAGATCAAGTTTATCATGCGGGGCATAGAACCATGTTAGCACGAGGCTTGTCAATTGCTACCATGGTTCGAGCCAAGCATGATAAAATTGAACTTTATCCAAAACTCACAAAATATTCTATTTATCCTATTATTTCTTCCCTTTTTCTATAAATAATTATAAAATATTGCATTTTTTTGACGATTTTATCTTTCTGTAGTTGACAAAAACATATTGTCTAATTTTTTGAAAAAACAAAATCTGATCTTAAAATAGCGATAATATAAAGCTTAAGTTTATACGATTGTTGTTATACTATTGATTTTCATCTGGTAATAGGATAAAATGGTATGTTTGATCATGCAAACTTAAAGCTAGCCTCCATTTGCAGGGCTTGTATAATAATCATTTGTTTGATGATGCATACTTTTTACTTGCCCCGATTTGCAGGGCTTGTATAATCGTTTGTTTGATCATGCATACTTAAAACTTGCCTCCATTTGCAGGGCTTGTATAATGGTATGTTTGATCATGCATACTTTAAACTTGCCTCCATTTGCAGGGCTTGTATAATTGTATGTTTGATCATGCATACTTTAAACTTGCCCCCATTTACAGGGCTTGTATAATCGTGTGTTTGATCATGCATACTTTTAAACTTGCCCCCATTTGCAAATCGTGTTTGAACATGCAAACTTTAAACTTGCCTCTATTTGCAGGGCTTGTATAATTGGTGTTTGATCATGCAGACTTTAAACTTGCCTCCATTTTCAGGGCTTGTATAATCGCATGTTTGATCATGCATACTTTAAACTTGCCTCCATTTGCAGGGCTTGTATACCGGTAATCATGTGTTTGGACATGCATACTGTAAATTTGCTCACATTTAAAGATTTATTTCTGGACACAGAACATGCAGACAAATCAAACAAAATGTGTGTTTATCAAAAAAGATCATGATGATTTGTTTTAAAATGAAACAACTTGTCAACCTTCAGGGGGTGGGGGGGGGGGGGGGGGGTAACCCACATTCATAAGATTAGATTTATTTAATATTAAAGTGAGGACTTAAAAAATTCAATTGTTTTTATATTGTGAACATTTTCAAGGCATAATGCAAATGTGAAAGGTGTATAATTCAAAGTTCATAACTATTTAGTCTTTGATGCTTAAAATGCCATTAAAAACAAAAAGGTGAAAAAGGTCATCTATCACATTTTATTCCATATTACCATATTTCCTGTGTTAATAACAAGTTACAACTGATTATGCACATTCGTTTTTGATCATTTTCAAGGTAAAATTTTCAGCATGTTTATTGGCCACTTTTGTTTGACTGACAAATTGCATGACCATTAATTTGGCAAAGTGATAAAGCATTCGTGGGAGATATCAGCTTTTTATGCCCCTGGATCGAATGATTGGGGGTATATTGTTTTTGGCCAGTCTGTCTGTCTGTCTGTCTCATTCTGTCCCAAAACTTTAACCTTGGTTAAAGTTTTGCAATAACTTTTGCAATATTGAAGATAGCAACTTGATATTTGGCATGCATGTGTATCTCATTGAGCTGCACATTTTGAGTGGTGAAAGGTCAAGGTCATCCTTCAAGGTCAAAAAACCAAATCCAAGGGAAGTAACAAGCTTTAAAGGGAGATAATCTATATTTATCATTTGGCAGGTTCAGATCATTTTTACAAGGGTAGTAAAAAAATTGAAGGGATATAATCAAAAACAAAAATATTTAAATCAAAGCGGCGCAGTAGGCGGCATTGTGTTTTTGGCAAACACATCTCTTGTTTTTAAATAAGAAGTTAATGTTTAAAAACACAAGATGAACTAAGGATCTGATACTAGTCATTTTATACCACAGTTAATAACATTGTTTTCGGGAAATTCCAGTGGGCAAGCCTGTGGGGAGCTTACAGACAGAGTTCCTGTGCAAGCTAAATAAAATAACTTACGTTATGAAATTCGGAGGGCCTGATCATATGAGATTGATCATGAGATTGTGCGAGAGTTTAGGTCATTTTGCAATGTTCAGTTTAAACCTAATTTTGTAGTTGCAAAGCATTTAAAGCCTTAGAAGCCTTTTGCTTATACTGTAGTCATTTTGAGTCATTTTCCTGGAAAGCTAGAGTATTTGGTGTCTTGATCCTGAGAACGCTGCTGAAGTTGGGTTCAGCTGCAGAGCGGACACCAAATCTGTGACACCATAGCAACCTCTTAGAGTTTAAAATTTTAACCTTATTTTATATTTAATAGGTGTCAATATTTGTCTGAATCAGAATGTTAGCAAGGGGATGCATGGCATTCTTTTTGCAGCAAAGGTTAATGGTAAACATAATGTGAGTTCTCAATAATGACTTCTTCATGTAGTGTATCAGAACACGTGTATTTATTTATGATATACAAGTCATTGTAAATAATATGTGTATGGTTTATGTTTAATAAGTATAACAGAAGATAATACAGTAAGCATGTGTCTTGTTAACAATTTGTTTGTTAATTCATATGTACTTGTTTTGAGTACTTCAACTGTTTTCCTCTAAAACATGTAGCTGGACATAATTAACTTGGCATTTGTCACTCATTTACTTTAATGATGTTCTTAAGTTGTTTTCTTTAATAAAACTCTTTTTGTTAAGTATGAAGTGGTTTAGTGAAAAATTAGTACAGTTCAGAACAGAAATAAATATATTCAACCCAACAGTATATTAGTTAAATTATATTCGTGTATGAAGGATAAATTCCATGTTAATATTTCCAAGCTACTGTTGGTCAACATTTTTAATGGCCAAAGTTGGAAATGTCACAAAATCTTCAATATGAAAAATAAAAGGAATTCACATGTTCATGTGGTTGTTATTGCATTTATATTTGCATAATTGGCTTCAATCTCGGGCTGGCATCAATAGCTTTCTTTTCTTAGAAAAGTGAGGGCAACAATCTTATTTGTATGCACAAAGGACGCTGACCTGTTTATATGAACCAATAGTAGTTTCATTCAAATAATTTAAGTTATGTAATTTTGAAATGATTTTACCTGGGTAGGCTGGGTTTGAACCCACATCTTTGCGTTTTTTCCTTAATCGATCTCTTTGCTTATTAAGTCTACCAAGAATATGTACATATATTTAACCATGTTTTCCGAAGGAAAAAACTGGTTATTAGATTGTCGAATGTCGGCGGGCTGGCGGGCGGGCGGAACAAGCTTGTCCGGGCCATAACTTAATCGTTCATTGTAAGATATTAAAATCATTTGGCACATTTGTTCACCATCATTAGACGGTGTGTCGCGCGAAAGAATTACGTCGATATCCCCAAGGTTAAGGTCACACTGAGTTCAAAGGTCAAAAATGGCCATAAATGAGCTTGTCCGGGCCATTACTATGTCATTCATTGTGAGATTTTAAAATCATTTGGCACATTTGTTCACCATCATTGGACGGTGTGTCACGTGAAAGAATTACGTCAATATCTCCAAGGTCAAGGTCACCACAACTAAAAATATATTGATTTTGAAACAATGGGGTAACTTTGGTCAGTAACAATGCACATTTTGAGTTGGTCTCCCTTTATCACACTTTTTTCAAATTGAAATCAAGGTTGCCATGAGTAAAAATAGATTGAATCTTACACAAGAGGGGTAACAACGCACATTTTGAATTGTCTCCCTTTATCAGATTTTTTTTTTCAAATTGAAAACGTGGTTTTGTGACAATTTTGTCCCTTGTTTAATACTGATGTTTACTTGCCCGCAAACACAAACAAGAGGGCCACTGAAGGGCTCAACTTTGTTTCCAGAACCAATTGGTGAAAACTTGACCGGGTTTTTTAATTTTTTTTACCCAACTTAGCTCGAACATGGCCTTCATTTCGTCAAGATAAAATTTCTTTCAAAGTTTCATCGAGCTCGAGTCATAAATTTGTCCCCTAGAGTGGCAAGAATGTTTTTTTAGATTTCATCATGTGACTAAGTTTGTAGATACACATGACCCAGATTTAAAATTTGATTTTTTTATCAAATGTGTCACGTTTTGAGAAAACTGGATTTAATGCATGTGCGTAAAGTGTCGTCCTAGATTAGCCTGTGCAGTCTGCACAGGCTAATCGGGGAAAACACTTTCTGCCTAAACTGAATTTTTGTGTAGAAGAGACTTCCTTTAAACGAAAAATACCATAAAAGCGAAAAGTGTTGTCCCTGATTAGCCTGTGCGGACTGCACAGGCTTATCTGGGATGACACTTTAAGCATATGCATTATGCCCAGTTTTCCCAGAACGCTTATCAAATATTCTCTCCAAAATTCATCAAGATTGAGCCATAAATGTGGCCTCTAGAATTGTACCAGAGTATTTCTATGATTTGACTTATTGACCTAGTTTTTGGACATATTTGACCCAGACATTAACTGGCCCTGGAAATTGATATACATTCTGACAAAGTTTTATCAAGATCAAGTCATAAATGTGGCCTCTAGAGTGTTAACAATTTTAAGCTCATCTATTTTTTGAAAAAAAATTATGAGCTATTGTCATCACCTTGGCGTCGGCGTTGGCGTCCGGTTAAGTTTTGCGTTTAGGTCCACTTTTCTCAGAAAGTATCAATGCTATTGCATTCAAACTTGGTACACTTACTTACTATCATGAGGGGACTGGGCAGGCAAAGTTAGATAACTCTGGCATGCATTTTGACAGAATTATGTGCCCTTTTTATACTTAAAAAATTGAAAATTTTGGTTAAGTTTTGCGTTTAGTTCCACTTTTCTCAGTAAGTATCAATGCTATTGCATTCAAACTTGGTACACTTACTTACTATCATGAGGGGACTGGGCAGGCAAAGTTAGATAACTCTGGCATGCATTTTGACAGAATTATGTGCCCTTTTTATACTTAGAAAATTGACAATTTTGGTTAAGTTTTGTGTTTAGGTCCATTTTATTCCTTAAGCATCAAAGCTATTGCTTTCATACTTGCAACACTTACTAACTATCATAAGGGGACTGTGCAGGCAAAGTAATGTAACTCTGACTGGCATTTTGACAGAATTATGTGCCCTTTTTATACTTAGAAAATTGAAAATTTGATTAAGTTTTGTGTTTAGGTCCACTTTATTCCTACAGTATCAAAGCTATTGCTTTCATACTTGCAAGATTTATGAACTATCATAAGGGGACGGTGCAGGACAAGTTATATAAATATGACTGGCATTTGGACGGAATTATGGGCCCTTTATACTTAGAAAATTGAAAATTTGGTTAAGATTTATGTTTTGTTCCACTTTATCCCTAAAGTATCATAGATATTGCTTTCATACTTGGAACACTCACAAACTATCATAAGGGTACAGTAAAAGGACAAGTTGCATAACTCTGGTTGTCATTGTTACGGAATTATGGCCCTTTTTTGACTTAGTAACTTTTAATATATGGTTAAATTTTGTGTTTCGATCCACTCGAAGTATCAAGGCTATTGCTTTCAAACTTCAAATACTTACATGCTATCATGAGGTTACTGTACCTGGCAACTTGAATTTTACTTTGACCTTTGAATGACCTTGACTCTCAAGGTCAAATTATTAAATTTTGCTAAAATTGCCATAACTTCTTTATTTATGATTAGATTTGATTGATACTTTGATGAAACTACTCTTACCTGACATACCACACTAGACTTCACCCAAACCATCCCCCGTGCCATCCCCCCCTCCCCCCCCCCCTAATTTTTTTTTTTTTTTTTTAAGATCATCTCACAAATGACCACCACACCCTCACACTATACCCCCACCCCACCCCCCCCCCCACACCACCCCACCCCCCCCCCCCCAATTTTTTTTTTTGATTTTTTTTTTTTTTTTTTTTAAGATCATCTCACAAATTATCACCACACGCCGATTTTTTTTTTTTTTTTTTTTCGCTTTTTTGGAAGATAATGTAATAAATGTCCACAACCCCACACTATACACCCCTCTTCACTCCACTCCTCCCTCCTTTGTGATTGAAAATGAGAGTCCCTTCACCTTTAAAAAGAAAATAGATGAGCGGTCTGCACCCGCAAGGCGGTGCTCTTGTTTTCTAAGATTTGACCTCGTGACGTTTTTTGTGAACGCATGTTATCCAGAATCAAATTTGGCCACGATATTGTAAAGATGAACATACAGACCAAGTTTCATCAAGATTGAATCATAAATGTAGCCTCTAGAGGGGTAACTAGGCTTTTCTAAGGTTTGATTCCAGTTTTAAGACGCATGTGACCCAGATTCAATTTCCAGTTCAGAAGAAGTACTTTATGAAACATGGATATTAAATTTCTTGGAATATTATTGTGACAAACTCACAGCTCCTGACTTACCATGCATATTGTATGTAACATCAAATAAGCTTGAAACAGATCTTCTTGTTTTACTGGTTTTATCATTATGTAATTATTTTTAAAAAAATCTAATAATCTGAAGTAATGGAAATATTTAGTTTCTCAAAAGACTGCAAACAATTTCAAGGTCAGCCTAGATATCATTAGAACCATTCTTCTAGTCATGATTCATGAAGATTGTAATATAAAACTTACTTCTAGAATGTTAACAAACTTTTTCTTAAATTTTACTTTGTGGTCTAGCTTTTGATCTCACATGACCCATTATTGAACTATGCAGAAATATAATGCGGACAAAGGTTCTGAAAAGAAACACGAACAGATGCACAATTTATGTGGCTTCTATAGTTTTAACAAGGGGAATGTTGATGACGAAAGACTGACAAAAGTTTATCATAATAGATCTCCATTAGCACTTTGTGCTCTGGAGAGTTAGCAATGTATTAGGGACATGTAATATAACTTGCTACATTTGTTCTCAAGACTGAGATGTCATGACACATGTCCCTGGGTCCAAGGCCCAAAATCATCTGGTGTTTGAAGGGCAAATATGGACTTCATACAGTTTGTTCACACCAAATACTCTTAGTTATGAGTGAAGTCAAGCACTGTTTTTTAACCATCTGAGATCAAAATATAGGCAAAGGTCAAGGTCAAATGCAGAGGGCAAACATGGTTAGTCACAAAATGTCTATTAAACAGCTCATTTCAAATGTTGCCATCAGGCAGTTCATTTTGACAAGTTTTGTTAAAATGAAGCAAAAGCATGACTGATCTTGCTTGATAGAAAATTCTTTAAAAAAAACCAATTTGTATAAAGCAAAAAGGTTAATCTTTTAGCAAAATTGTCTTCATCAACCATAACAAAGTCAAAAATGTTTTTAAAATGTGTATTTGTAGTTATATATTATAAAACACTGGCAACGAACTGAACCATACAAAACAAATGCAAAATTTTATTAAACCTTTTTAGCACCCTGACATTAAATTATTATATCATTTTTCAATATCTGAAAAAAAAGTAACCAATCCAAAACTTCAAGCTTTTAAAAGAGCAAACACCCTTAGCTCAGTGTTTTTTGGGACTTACAGACTTTTCAACATGACATATTGCTAATATTATCAACAAGCATATTTACCCAATATGTACTTATTTACAATTTCCATTCATCTTTTCCAAGAATTAACAATCGCGTTACAAGGAATATTTTACAAGGGGAAATCTAATCATAGACCACATTTACATTCCAGATATCAAATTCTGTAGGAGCTGCCTCCATTGATATATTGAATCAAGAACTAGGCTGGTGATGTTGAAGCTGAGATTGCACAGGAGGCATGGTATTATTCAGTAGACAAAATATTCACTAAAACCACACAACTTTGTTTAATTTGTGAATTTAAAGTTTGAAAATTGATGTACCTTAATATTGTTTATTTAGTTTTGCTTTAAATTATTAGCTTATAATTACAACTTCTGTCACTTTCATATGAATGCTGCGTTCTGATAGGATAATTTGTTCACGTGACCTGTTTTTCATTTTCCGATGAACCCACTTTGTATGCAAATTTAAACATGAACATTCATGGCGCTACTTTCTGGTCATAAACAAGTTGCCAAAATGACGTTATGTTTTGCGCGAAACTTAATGGCGTTGTTTTGTATTGGTCAATAGCGAAATGACGTTTTATTTCTTGCGCGAACTTCAACGATATACCCATTTCACGGAGATGAAACCGAAACTGGAAATAGATTCCTTCGCTAGATTAAGGACTTGTATGACCCTTACCACGATAGAATTTCAGCTTAAAGATGATTAAAGATGATTTTGTGTTGTAATTATAAGAATTGAATAGCATTTTTCTGCATTTCATCAGTGAATGAACTGTCGGGAAAAATACACCTAATGGCGTTTATGCAAATTAGGCGTAATTTTCCGACAGTTCATACACCGATGAAGTGCAGAAAAATGCTATACAATTCTTAAATAATACAAAATATATTTAACGATAACAAATACCGACAGCCATGTTATTTAACAAATTGATATGGATATAATGACTTTGTAAATTGTAAAAAAAACATTTAAAAATCATCTTGTCACAAAGTGATCGTGTGTAAAACTAGATTATGAGGACACTTATAATTATTAAGCAAGGTTTGGCACCAAGTTGGCTGACATTTTTCATAGTGTTTTATGTACTGGTTAAGTTGTTTAAGAAGTAAATTCAGTGAATATTTATACATAATTAACATAAATAGCCCACTTCATAAATCCAGACAGAAGAAACCAAATAAAGAACAGCAATTTTTTTTCATAGATAAATTATTGTGTTGTGATAACCACTAAAATTTGGAATGTGAAACTCATTCATTGTACCATAATTGTCTATAATCCTTATATTTTTTTCCTTTTCTACACCTAGAGACCTGGAAGACTATCAATATTCAAATCAAAACGTTATCGTCTGCTTTTCCACCAGTTTCCGAAATATTCCACCCTCCATCGCGGTGAGTTCACTGTATTTTCCCAGCTCTTCCACGAGACCGTTATTCAGCACGGCTATCTGGTCGGCGCTTCGTATCGTTGAGAGACGGTGAGCGATAACTACAACAGTTCGACCAACCATGAGGCGCTGCAATGCCTGCTTCACAAAAAACTCGCTCTCAGAATCTAAAGCACTTGTTGCCTCGTCTAGTAGCAATATCTTTGGATTCTGTAACATAGTATGACATTACATGAAAACATATATTTATATTTTAACGCAATACAACATTCATCTTGATTCCATGACCATTGTCTTTGAACTAGAAGCTCCAAGCTTATTTGAAGTTTTAAAGAGGAAAGAATTTTGAATTTATCATTGTCAGTTGATCAATAAACAAGCAAATTCGTTTAATTGATATCCCCCGCCTATATGCTTCTGGACACAAAAGTGTTATATTTGACACTCAAAAGGCTTTTTTTCAAGATACAAAGGGCCAAAACACCGTTATTTACAGATGGTGTACAATGCAATTTAGCATGCATCATCCTCTTATCAATATATGCATGTATACCCATACCAAGTTTCAATGAAATCTGCCAAAGCACTTCCAAGACATGGCTCCGGACGGAGGAAAGACGAAGGGACGGAAAGACGGACAATGCCAAAACAATATCCCTCCGCCTATGGCGGGGGATAACAATGTAACGGCGTTCTGATACGTAGAAATTAATACATGAGGGTATCTGCTTGAGTTTTTAAAAAACATGGATTATAATAACAATGATTTTGTTAAAGATGATTATTTCAATTCTAACATGATGTGATCAGTATTTGTGAAATCTAAATCAAAATTATATTGAGCCTTGTCATTTAAAGTGGCCGGGCTCAAGACAAATACTTTGAAATAAGGATTAATCCAATTACACATATCTATGTAGTCTTAACAAGAATTATAGCTTTACAGATTGCAATTCAATGAAATGTATACAAATTAATTTGTTAGTGACCATACTAAACCATGTGATTAAAGGTTTTAAACACAACAGTTTAAGTGGTCAATAGGTTTTTATCCCCCACCAAAGGCAAAGGGATATAGAATTGGCGTTGTCTGTCAAAACATCTGTCAGTCAGTCCGTCTGTCTGTCACAAGATTTATTTTTGGCGGGGGATATCAATTCAACGAATTTGCTTGGTATTTATTAAAATGACAATACACAATAAAATGGGGTTTGTACTATAGTTACTGCTACTAAAATCATGTACTTTTTTAAGGCACTGAAAAGTTAATATCATACAATCTAAACATTAACAAACACTACCTGTTACAATTAAAAAAAAAAAAACTAAATTTTATATGTTATGTTTACTTATTAACTAATTATAATGTATCTTTAATAAATCACAAGATACCAGTAAATTATTGGTTAACACTCTTGGCTTTTAAAAAGATATTTTAAGTATTTAACACTACTCAACTTTGTATACCTTTCAATATTGTTGAAGCTACAATATTGTGCAATAATAACAATATTTAATTCAAAATATACTGAGAAGTAATTACCTTAATAATGGCTCTAGCCAATGCAATTCTTTGCTTCTGGCCACCTAAAAGTGTTAAATCAAAATAACCTTATAATTAATAATAACAATAACATGAACAATGTTCAAATGATACACATTAATGTGCAGCTTGCAGCTGAAAATAAAACACTCCCATTTCCATATTGTATGAACCATTCACAAGACAGCTCTCAAGGGCAGAGCTATAAAACACTCCCATTTCTATATTGTATGAACCATTCACAAGACAGCTCTCAAAGGCAGAGCTTCATTACTTCAAATGTCAATAAAATGCGGTATATCTTATTTATATTTTGTTCATATTAAAAGGGTAATTTACCAAAAACTTCAATGAAAGTGGTGGATATCTCATCATCAATAAATGCCTTTATCATCGAAATGCATCCATGTTTTTAATGATTCAACTTGACTTTAAGTTATCTCTACATGAATGTGTGTAGAAAAAAATATGACAAAAACAAATTAAGTATTTTTTCAAAGTCACTTTTAACACTTACCTGATAACATAAGACCTTTTTCTCCCACAATTGTGTCATATTTCTGTGGGAAATTCTTTATAAAAATGTCAGCAAATGCTTCCCGCGCTGCCTCTTCAACCATCTCCATAGTAACCTTGGAAGGGTCATTTGCCCCATACTTTATATTGTCAGCTATCGAACAGTTGAACAGGGCTGGCTCCTAAAAGATACATTGTGTGATATATACTGTAACAATAAGATAAGCCTTGATCTGGGAAAATGGGGCTTAATGCATGTGCATTAAGTTTTGTTTCAGATTAGCCTGTTCAGTCCACAAAGGCTAGTCAGGGAAAACAATTTCCGCCAAGACTGGATTTATGCTTAGAAGAAACTTGCTTTATAAAAGGGTAAAGCGCTGTCCCTGATTAGCCTGAGAGGACTGCACAGACTTATCTAGGGTAACACATTATGCACGGGCATCAAGCCCCGTTTTCCAGGCTTAAATTAATTTACAAATATTACCTTAAATGCAAACTGGTTCATGTATAACAATTGTAAAGATGGCTTGCTTGTATTAAATTTTATTTTCAAGAAACGTCATTGCACTAGGTATTCTAATAGAAAAGTCAGGAAATGTTATCATCATGTCATATCATTACAAGATTTATTATATATACCCCATTACTGTTTATTTCAGGGTGAATCCAACATTCCCTAAAGATTTTCAAATCATGGAATCTTTTTTTTTTGTAAACGCAAATAATTATACCCATGCCGCAATCATTCCAAATGCAAATAAAACACATGTGAGGATCAATAGATTGTCCAAGCATTCGTTTCTACTCAACTCACTAGACTCACAAAATGTTTGATCATAACTCAAATATCCTTTTTTTCACTGAAAGGTATTCAATTTTGGTTAGATCTTGTGCTCTGGGTGGAAACTAGAGTACCCGGAGAAACCCCACCAGTGCAGTATGGTGATCACCAACCAAACTCACTTGATTTGAGGGCCAGGATAGAACTCAGGTTGCCTAGGAGAAAAGAGGGTGTAGCAACCCAAGCTCTAACCTGACAACTAAAATGCCAAGTAGCTGAATGAGTCAATCACTACCACACTAACATTGTTTTAAAGACTTGCAAAAGAGGCATATTTTTTTCAGCTTACTTGAATGCCCTTCACTTGACAGACAGATATTCTGGCGATTACAATATATTTCATTTTGTCAACCAATGGGATAAATAAACAGGACTACCTGACTGACGACACCAATTTGGTTTCGTAACCATTCTGGGTCCAAGTTTTTGATATTTTCACCATCCAGTAATATGCTTCCTAGAAGGCAAAATTTTTATTTAAGCATATTTGAGGTAATATTACTATACAAGTATGTAAATTAGCTTAATAAAATTAATGAAACCGATGGGTGATTAAAGATGATTATTTTATAAAGTAAACAAATCTTCTAAACTGTTATACTGTTGAATATATTAATCCACACAATTGCATAATATAAGTTAACAACAACATGTGATAATTATCAATGTCCATTTATCGACGTTTCGGATAGCATAGCATTTACTGTAAACATATAGAAATTTGTCTGTATGAAATTTCGTGGTTTAATAAAAAACAACTTATTCGTTGACACGTAATTTCGTGGATTTCACATTTTTGGGAAAGACTGACCGTCATAATAATTAAACTTTTATTAAAACAACAAGAGTAATAATGAAGCATAATCTGCTAATCTGTGTTGACAGCAAGACTTGAGGTTAATGTGCACTGAGGCATGAAAGTGGTGCCGATAATTGTCGATAAGAGCGATAAGAGAGACAAAGTGGCGCACTTGTGGGTCCCCGCTCACTAATTGCCATCAATGTTGTTTTGACAATATTTGCAATTCTCAGCGCAATCGATCCCCTAGTAGTAAAAATTGAGTAATAAGTTCCCGAAAATACACGTGTGAAAACCGTTATGTCTCTTTTAACTTTAATTTGCACCAATTGACATATGTGATAAATCTGCAAACTGTTAATTTGACGACATCACGTAAAAGAGAACAATCGTTGATGTACGGTTTGAATACCGTGCCTGATTTAAAAAGTATTATTACCCAAACACGTATCAAGAAAACAACATACAGTATTAACTAGCATAGCTCAATCAAATCTCTTTCAGAATGGTTGGAAACGGGAACAGTTCAGACACGTCCTACTACTATAGCACGATTGCCCGACATGGCATTCAAAAATGATTGATTTCAAATTACAAATGTATAAATAATCGTTGGTACTTGAATTCATGGTTCAGCGGACCAACGAAATCCACGAAAATTCGTACCACACGAAATTTAATGGTTTTACAGTAAATGATAGCATAAATAAGAGCATAAACCACAACACAACAATTTGTTTACATCAGATACTTCACAAACGAGAAATATTTTATGCAAAAGAAACCATGCTACCTAAAAGGATTGACAGAAAGGAAACACAAACTCCTAATTGTATGGAAATAAAAAAAAGGCATTTCATCTGAATAACATTTAACTTGTTTCTTTAAGGTCACCATAGCGTAGTTGATATGGTGTCCAACTAGCAAACCGGAGGTTATTGGTTGGATCCCCACTGTGGGAACATTCTTTAGGTAATTCCCAAAGATACCAAGTACTGGTTCTACCCAGGGAACTCACTCAATGTTTCCATAAACCATAGGCTTTCAATGTATCATTTAAATAAATAGGTTTTAATTAATTTGCTACTTGTTTTACCTTGATCTGGATCATAAAGCCTCAAGAGGAGGTTCCCAATAGTGGTCTTTCCTGAGCCGCTAGCGCCGACGACTGCAGTGACACTCCCCGCAGGCATGATCAGGTTCATTCGGGACAATATGGTGGCATCCTGTCTGGCGGGATATGTGAAGAACACATCCTGAAAGTCGATCCTGCCAACAAACGGATATGCTGGAATTAGTCCTCCTGAAACACAATAGATAATTTGGAAAGTGTTTTTCATAATCGTGATTGATGGCATTAAGTGCTTACTGTAAACATTTGATATGTGATTGGCCAAATTAAGTGCTTACAGTTAACATTTGATATGTGATTGGCCAAATTAAGTGCTTACAGTTAACATTTGATAAGTGATTGGCCAAATAAAATGCTTACTTTAAACATTTGATATGTGATTGGCCAAATTAAGTGCTTACTGTAAACATTTGATATGTGATTGGCCACATTAAGCGCTTACTGTTAACATTTGATATGTGATTGGCCACATTAAGTGCTTACTGTTAACATTTGATATGTGATTGCCATCATTTAATGGTTACCATAAACAATTGATACGCACAACATTAAGTGACTACTGTAAATATTTTATATGCTATTGATTATATTAAGTGGTTACTACATGTATAAACATGATGGATCACATTTAGTGGTTACTGTAAACATTTGATATGTAAATGAGCATATGTAGTGGTAAATGTAAACATTTGATATGTGATTGACTTATTGTCAATCACATATCAAATGTTTACAGTAACCACTAAATGTTCACAATTTTAAAAAGTTTGTGATTCAAAATTTCATTATTTAAAAAAGTGTGTGACACATTTTTTTCAAAAAATGAGGAGGCCAATGCCCTTTCACAAAGATGGGAAAAAGCCCTGGGAAGTATTTCTAACCAGAGACAGGAATGGTTGGCTGCCTATCAATGAGTTCCCAAACCCTGGTGCTGGCTCCTAGACTGATACTGATATCTGACAATGTGCCACTCAACCCTGAAATGCAACCATTAAAGAAATGACAGATGTCTGTTTATTTCAGTGCAAAATTGAGCCTCGCTTTGTGAAAAGGGGGTTTAATGCATGTGCGTAAAATGTTGTCCCAGAAAGTCCACAAAGGCTAATCAAAGAGGACATCTACTGCCTAAACTGGATTTTCTCCAAGAACAGTCTTCTTTGTAAATACAAAACAAATGGAAAGCGTGGTCTGCACATGCTTATCTAGGATGACACTAAACGCACATGCCATTAAACCTCTTCTCACAGAGCATGGTTCAATTATATTATCATGTCATCATTAGACATATAAAACATTTTAACGAGAGACAGTGTCGTGAGAGAAAATTTGTGTTAAATATTACCACAAATACATTATAAAATAAGTATGAGCCAACAGGTTTATATTTCAATCAAACCAACATTAAGATGATCAATTTTTAAGGATTATATCAAGTATTGTACTTTCTAGCAACAAACCCAAGCCTGCAATGTAGGCGACATACATGTAACTGAGTGTGAGACATCAATGCAGGCATACAAATACCTGACAGATAGACATCAATGTAGGTAACATACATGTAACTGACTGTGAGACATCAATGTAGGCAACATACATGTAAATGAGTGTGAGACATCAATGTAGGCAATCAGTGGTTTTTTTTCTTTAATTTGTTACAGCCTGTGCCTTTTGAATTGGGAAAATTAGCGCGATAAACCGTGAAATTGGGAAAAATAGCGCATTAAACCATAAAATTGGGAAAAATGAAGCATTATAAATAGGATTATAAGAAACAGAAGTGATATTGTTTTTAAGTGCATGTTCAGGGAGTTTTCTAGAAAAGGAGTCTGGTCAAATTGTTAGTTTTTTTTAATCAATAAAAGTGGCAAGTTTGGGAATGATTTATGGACAAAAATGACTAAATTCAAGTTATATATTTTGTAAGATGTTTAAAAAATAAAGTTGAGACCTAGATTTAAGAAATCATAATTAAGTTATATGAGACTTCTTTCTAAAAAAAAAAAAAACAAAAAATTTTTTTTTTTTTTTTTTTTTTTTGTAAGTTGGGCTTTTTTTGGGAAATTTTGGTCAGAATTTTGGGAAAAACGTGTATTTTTGCGATTGGGAAGCAGGCGAAATTCGGCTGTAAATTTGAGCAAAAAAAATCACTGGCAATTTACATGTGACTGAGTGTGAGACATCAATGTAGGCAACCTACATGTACCTGAGAGTGAGACATCAATGTAGGCAACATACATGTAACTGAGTGTGAGACATCAATGTAGGCAACATACATGTACCTGAGAGTAAGACATCAATGTAGGCAACATACATGTACCCGACAGTGAGACACAAATGTAGGCAACTTACATGTAACTGAGTGTGAGACAACAATGTATGCAACACACATGTAACTGACAGTGAGACAGCAATATAAGCAACTTACATGAACCTGAGAGTGAGACATCAATGTAGGCAACTTAAATGAAACTGAGTGTGAGACATCAATACAGGCAACTTACATGTACCTGAGAGTGAGACATTAATTTAGGCAACATACCAGTACATGTACCTGAGTGTGAGACATCAATACAGGCAACTTACATGAACCTGAGAGTGAGACATCAATGTAAGCAACTTACATGTAACTGACAGTGAGATATCAATGAAAGCAACATACATGTAACTGAGTGTTAGACATCAATGTAGGCATCATACATGTTACTGAGTGTGAGACATCAATGTAGGCAACCTACATGTAACTGACAATGAGAACCAGATGTTGGAAGAGTACATTTACCGTTTATTGAGACACCGATGTAGGCTGCGTACATGAGGAAGGCTGACAGCTCTCCAATGGTGATCATGGACTCATTCATCAGGTACCCGCCCCCGTAAAACACAGTCAGGATGATCATATTGCCAGCAAATTGATTCTAGAAAGGAAGGAATATGGATACACTTCTTTTATTAGACAGGAGGAAGTGGTTTGCTATAATAAAAAAAATATTATTCAGCAACTGATATCAGTGCAGCAAAAACTTGGTTACTTTATATATTGTTATTGTTGATTTCTTTCAGGATTACCAACACAATGGCTATGCAAGTCTGAATTGTATTTAAATGGTAATACAAAGGTTTTGAAGGATTATATTCTGAATGTTTTTAGCTGTACAAAACGAGCTGCTACGATCAAATAACAAGCTTTTCCCTCTTATTTATCATTATGTCTTAACTGAAGTTATGATTTAGAAAAATTATTGCACAAAAAAACAAAAATCTGATAATTTTTCTGCCCAAGAAATCCCTGAAAAATGGTGTCAAGCTAATAATAATGGTCGTGTAGTATTACATTAACAAACATACCATGCCCCAAAATAGTCCTGAGGTAAATGACTGCTGGTACCCAAGGGCCAAAACCTTGAAGAGAGCAGACTTGTATGTGTCCACTTCCAATTTCTCCTTGGTGAACACACGCACAGTGCGAATGTTGCTGATCTTCTCTTCCGCTACCTGCAGGAGCAATATCAAGATCAAAGTCAGTACATAACAAGGGTACATAACAAAACAAGGGACAAAATTGTCACAAAACCAGGTTTTCATTGTGAAAAAAATCTGATAAAGGGAGACAACTCAAAGTGAACTTTTGAAATGAACAAACAAAATTAACCCCCTTTGTAAGTGTTTTAAAATAAATCTATTTTTAGTCGTGGCGATCTTGACATTGGAGATATTGACGTGATTCTTTCGTGCGACACACCGTCCCATGATGGTGAACAAATGTGCCAAATGATTTTAAAATCTCATAATGAATGACATAGTTATAGCCCAGACAAGCTCATTTATGGCTATTTTTTACCTTTGAACTCAAAGTGTGACCTTGACCTTGGAGATATTGACGTAATTTTTTCGCGCGACACACCGTCTAATGATGGTTAACAAATGTGCCAAATGATTTTAAAATCTCACACTGAACGACAAAGTTATGGCCCAGACAAGCTTGTTCCGCCCGCCCGCCAGCCAGCCAGTCAGCCCGCCCGCATTCGCCAATCAAATAACCAGTTTTTTCCTTTGGAAAACCTGGTTAATTAAGAGCCCAAAGTTTGTTCATGTAATCAATAATTGCTAAACACTCAAACTGTGTAAATGCTTTTTTTGTTGTTTTAGCTGTTAGACAGAAGTATGAAATCATCGAATATATTCACTATCAAAATAAATTCAGTTTTGTATAGTTTATTACTTTAAACATACACAATATACATTTAACAATCCTTATTCTGTATTTGAACAGTGTTATTTCTGGTAAAATATGAGTATTTGGCTCCGAGACCTTTTGTGAGAACAATTCAAAGCGCATTGATCCTATTGGATGCACAACGGCAGCAGTTCAAAACACATAAAGGGAAATAACATAAGGAAGCTGCTGAGATATTGTGGACACTTTGAATGTTTCAACCTCCCATCCAATAGCAAAATTGGGCAACATATCTCTATACTATGATTCAGATTAATCATTATTGGCAGCACTGTTTGTTGTGATAGAATAACTAATGGTATGATTTCTGTATTTTAAAAATTGTGAACATTTGCACATAACAAGAGGGCCCGAAAGGCCTAAAGTCGCTCACCTGAGATACAAATAAACTGACTGTGCAGCACCAAAATATTAGAACAAATGTTCTGACCAAGTTTTATGAAGAGTGAACTATAAATGTAACTTTTAGAGTGCTAACAAGGCTTTACTATAACCATATTAGGATAGTTTCCACGACCCCTGGTGGCCATGTTTTCTCAACAGACCGGAACTATTTTTAAAACTGATCAAAGATATCATTAAAACAAATGTTCTGACCAAGTGTTAGGAAGATTGGACAATAATGTGACTTTTAGAGTGTTTACAAGTTTTTACTATAACCATATACGGAAAAATGCACGCCCCCTGAAGGCCATGTTTTTCAACCAACCGGAACCATTTTCAAACCCGTCCAAGATATCATTCGGACAAATCTTCTGACCAAGTTTCATAAAGATCAGACAATAAATGTGGCCTATAGAGTGTTAACAAGGTTTTACTATAGTAATAGATAGCCTACAAGGAAAAATTCCCCCAAAACTATTTGTTATCCGACCAAAACTATTTTTGAACTTGCCCAAGCTATCATTGAAACAAATCTTCTGACCTAGTTTCATGAAGTTCTGGCAATAAATGTGGCATCTAGAGTGTTAACAAGGTTTTACTGTAGCCATATAAGGACAAATGCCCTACCCCCTGGGGGCCATGTTTTTTGACCAACCTAAATTATTGTCAAACTTGTCCAAGATATCATTGGGACAAATCTTCTCAGTAAGTTTCATGAAAATCGGACAATTAATCTCGCCTTTGGTGTTAACAAGGTTTTTCTATAGCAAAATATAGCCATATGAGAAAAAATGCCCCGCTCCCTGGGGGCAATGTTTTTCAAGCAACCGTAACCATTTTCAAACTTGTCGTCAAAGCTATCATTGAGATGAATCTTCTGATGAAATTTAATGAAGAAAGGACAATAAATGTGGCTTCTATCGTGTTAACAAGGCAAATGTTGACGCCGCACACCGGACAAAAGGCGATCACAAAAGCTCACCATGAGCACATTGTGATCAGGTGAGCTAAAAACAAGAGGGCCTGAAAGGCCCAAAGTCGCTCACCTGAGATAACAAGATATTATTTGGACAAATCTTCTGACGAAGTTTCACGAAGATCGGAAAATAAATGTGGCCTCTAGTGTTAACAAGGTTTTACTATAGCCATATAAGTAAAAATGCCCTGCCCCTGGCAGCCATGTTTTTCAAGCATTCGGCATCATTTTTGAACTCGTCCAAGATATTATTGGGATGAATCTTCTGACCGAGTTTCATGAAGATTGGACTATAAATGTGGCCTCTAGAGTGTTAACAAGATTTTACTATAGCCTTATATAGCCATATAAGGAAAAATGCCCCGCCGCTTGGCGGCCATGTTTTTCAAGCAAACGTAACCATTTTGGAACTCATCCAAGATATCATTAAGACAAATCTTCTGACCATATTTCATAAAAATTGGACAATAAATGTGGCATCTAGAGTGTTAATAAGGTTTTACTAAAGCCATATAAGGTAAAATGCCCCGCCCCCTGGCGGCCATGTTTTTCAACCAACAGGCATCATTTTTTAACTCATCCAAAATATTATTGGGATGAATCTTCTGACCAAGTTTTATGAAGATCAGATAATAAATGTGGCCTCAAAAGTGTTAACAAGATTTTACTATAGCCATATAAGGAAAAATGCCCCGCCCCTTGGCAGCCATGTTTTTCAAGCAAACGTAACCATTTTCGAACTCATCCAAGATATCATTGAAACCAATCTTCAGACCAAATTTCATGAAGATTGGACCATAAATGTGGCCTCTAGAGAATTAACAAGGCAAATGTTGCCGCTGCACAACACACAACGGACGAAGGACAAAAAGCGATCACAAAACTCACCATGAGCATGTTGTGCTCAGGTGAGCTAACAAAACAAGAGTGACAATGTCACAAAAATAATAGAGCTTTGTCACAGACGTGACGTATACCCCCACATGCCGCATTGACACAGACTATTTTGCAAGCTGTCTTCACAAAACAAGAGAATCTAAATGGTGATTTTTAAGAATTATTATGCCATTATTATTTATGGCCATATTGACCTTTGAACTCTTGAATTCTTTCGCATGACAGGCTGTCCAATGACTGTGAACAAAATTAATGTACAGAGTTATTTTAAAATCTCACAATGAATGACATAGTTATGGCCCGGACAAGCTCATTTATGGCCATTTTTCACTTTTGAACTCCAAGTGCGACCTTGACCTTCAAGATATCGACGTAATTCTTTCGCATTACACATTGTCCAATGATTGTGAACAAATGTACCAAGTAATTTTAAAATCTCACAATGAATGACATTGTTATGGCCCAGACAAGATCATTTACGGCCATTTTTGACCTTTGAACTCACAGTGTGACCTTGGAGATATTGACGTAATTCTTTCGCACAACACACCATCCAATAATGGTGAACAAATGTGCCATATGATTTTAAAATCTCACAATGAATGACAGTTATTGCCCGGACAAGCTCATTTATGGCCATTTTTGACCTTTGAACTCAAAGTCTTACCTTAACCTTGGAGATATCAACGTAATTCTTTCGCACGACACACCGGCAAATGATGCTGAAGAAATGTACCATTATTTTTAAATCTTGCAATGAACAACATAGTGATGGCCCGGACAAGCTCATTTATGGCCATTTTTGACATTTGAACTTAAAGTGTGACCTTGACCTTGGATATATCAACGTAATTCTTTCGCGCGACACACTGTCCAATGATGGTGAGCAAATATGCCAAATGATTTTAAAATCTCACAATGAATGACATAGTTATGGCCCGGACAAGCTTATTTATGGCAATTTTTTATCTTTGAACTCAAAGTGTGACCTTGACCTTGGTGATGGTGAACACATTTTCCACAATGAATGATAAAGTTATGGCCCGGACATGCATTTGACCTTTCTTTGAACTCAAAGTGTGACCTTGACCTTGGAGATATCGACAAAATTGTTTCGCACGACACACCGTCCAATGATGGTGAACAAATTTGCCAAATGATTTTAAAAATCTCACAATAAATGATAAAGTTATGGCCCGGACATGCATTTGACCTTTGAACTCCAAGCGTGACCTTGCCTTTGAGATGTTGACGTACTTCTATCGCGCGACAAACCGTCCCATGATGGTGATCAATGTACCAAGTCATTTTAAAATTTAACGATAAATGACATAGTTATGGTGCTGACAAACTTACGGTTTAAAACGCACTAAGTGACCCTGTGACCTAGTTTTTGACTCGGCACGACCCATATTTGAACTTGACCTTGACATCATCTACATACAACTTCTGACCAAGTTTGGTGAAGATCGGATGAAATTTTCGGGATAGACCAACAAAGTGACTCCTATATAGCTCCCATTACCAGTAATCGGGTATAATAACCTTCAATTAAGTGTTTTTAAGGTAAGGATTGGAAAAAGTGTCTACATATTTTGGCTATTTGACCTAAAACTTTAATGTGTGACCTTGACATTTGAACTTGAAAAAGGATTTTACATGTGCAGTTCCATCTCAGACTCCTTAAAAATGTTTCTGGCAAATTGCTGCTGATGTACTCACAGAGTTGGCTCCTGCCAATGAGTCCTGTATATTTCTGTTGATCTTCTTTAAATAAGCACCGAATTTCTTAGACAGGATTATGACAGGTGGAACTATACACAAGGATACAAGGGCAAGTTTGGGCGATGTATAAATCTGAAATATGAAACAAAAAGTAAACATAAACCATATATAAATTGGGTTTTTGTCAGTGCATTTTTGTATATGAAGGCAGCATTTTTTGCCCAAATGTGAAAAGTATTGGTCTACCACAAAAAACAAGTGCGAGGAAACCCTGAAATTGGGAAAATTCAAATGCTCAATCTTCAAATGGGAATTATGGGTCTTTTTAATTGCTTGGTACTTTACAGCACACACCCATCTAGTTATTTTTCTACACTTCTCTTAAGTATTTGTAGAAATATTCATTTGGAGAGCTCATTTTCTTATTTCACTAGAAGATCATGCGCTTTTGGAACGAAATTGACATATCTTTCCTTCGTTTTGGTCATTTTTTGGAATGGCAATTAGGAATTTTTGGAATGAAAAATTGGGAATTTTGTCATTTCTCCTCATTGGGAAAATCCAATGGAAGGTGTGAATCCAGCATTATTAATAGCTCACTAATGCTTTTACAGGGGTGTGATTGAGGCAAAGTCAGAGGGGAGGAAAATTTTGTCGACTGCAGGGCCCTCTCTTGCCGCCAGGGGAAGCCACCCACAGCCGTCATGAGGGGGAAATTTCGCGTTTATTACCTTTTATGAGGAATTTTTTTTACTTAGTCTCTCATTACTTCATTTTTTTGTACATGTTTGCACTATAATATTTTAATGTGATTTACATAGATATACATTTAATCAAAGGTTAGTAGCACGAAACCAGCAGGCAACATAGGTATAAAAGCTAAAAAAAAATATAAAAAAAAATTTTGGGGAGGGGGGAATTTTTAGCTACATGTATAATAGGGGAAAAAAGAATACTTTTTTCATGGGGGAAGCCGCAGATATTCGGCGGTAAAAAGTGCAAAACGAGGGCCCTGGACTGATTTTACTATGAAAATGGCGAATATAAATAAACACACTTGTGTGTTCTTCTTGTGTTAATGATGTATTAAACTGAGTTAAATTAATATATATAATTTGTTTACCTTTCAATATCTTGCATTTCACATCTTCAGTTCAATGCTATTTCAGTTAATTGAACAGCGTGACAAACATAATGAAGCAGAATATGCATATGAATCTGATTATACACAGATTCACTTACATATAATTCAAATCATGTTTGTCTATTTCCATGTTCAAACGATACTCTTCTAAATTGTTTGACTTCCCCAGTAAACTAACTCCAATTTGCAAACACTGGTTTCAGTGACACAAATTCACTGTGCACATTTCTAAACAAAATATGTGTTGCTTGTATCTAAAATGTAGTCTCTTTCGTTGACAAACACATTTCATTATTAATATCAAACTATATGATGTCAGTTGTTAATTCGATTGCTATTTGTCATTTCAATAATCTTAATTTTCGCTTCGCAACGGCGCCATTTGGAAGCGAATCAGCTTAGAAATACCAAACACATTTTAAGAAATTGGAAGATTGGGAAACGACAGCAAATTATATCGCGCGTTTTAAAAATGCGTAGGCAGAATCTACCAGTGTAAAATGCGGAGAGATTTATACCAGCGGATATTTCCGGCGGCTTGTGAAAAACCTCCGCTGATTCGGTGGTACCATTCCCCCCCCCCCCACACACACATTATTTAAAACGAATTTACGCGAATCTCAGAAGTGACCCCCGGGACAACCCAATCCGCGGAAATCCCCGGATTCGCGGAAAGTCACACCCCTGTTTTATATTTGAAGCATGGAGCAATAAAAATCTGGACTGCATGCATATTATAACATATTGAAAGTTAATTCACATGCTAGGACACAGATTTAAGCCCTAACGTAAGTGGTAAGGCGCAAAAATTGTGCATGCATTTTTTTCTGGAGTTATGGATTGTTCATAGTGCAGATCATTTTTAATGATGAAAGCTCACTAACTAAAATTAAAATATTTAAATATTTGTAATCTTATATCACATTTCACTATTGTTTGGAGCACACAGTTTGAATCTTATTTTTTTTTAATACACAATGGTCAGCATGTGCATTCATTATCAAGCATATTTTTTAAATCTCATAGCCATGACAAATCATTTGAGAACAAGATAGCCATTATGGCCCGTAAGTGCTCACCTGAGTGTACGGACACCAATGGCCGAAGACTTAACCTGGTGCTCTAGTTTTTTAACTTCCAGATTTTAACATGTGTCCCTCATTTTGTCAAGATAAAAATTCTGCAGGGCTTTTTTTATTTGGTGAAAGGGTCTGGCTGTCCATTTTGGGGAAAAAAATCATGTATTGACAAAACTGAAAAACGGGAAGAAATGTCCCAATGTTAACTTGAAATTTGGGGAAAATTGCATCATTTTCAATAAATTCTCTAAAGGGAAGGGGTCATTCTTTTGGGGGAAGGTACCAATATCAGGCCATTTATAAAAAGGAAACAAGAGCTGTCTCCATCGGAAGACATATGCCCCAGAAAAACGCTTTTTCGAAACCTTAACACAGATTTCAAAACCTAAACGCGGACCCTAAGGTTCAAGGTCAAGGTCAAAGGGGTCAAAATTTGTGAGTGTATGGAAAGGCTTTGTCCATATACACATGCATACCAAATAATGATGAAGGTAAATTCGGAAGCCACATAGAAGTTAAGAGCATTTTTCGAGCGGAAAGGCAATTTTTTATGATTCAAGGGCCGTAACTCAGAAGTGCCTGGGTAAATTTTGCTGATTATCGTACTTATTCTATATTTAATTGCCTTACACATTTTAATGAAGTTTGGTGAAGATTCGAAGACAATTGCTGGAGTTATTGAGCAAAAATGAGAATTTTTTTGATGATTCAAGGGCCGTAACTCAGGAGTGTCTCGGTCAATATGGCTGATTATCCAACTTGACCTAGATCTCATGACCTTACACATGTTCATGAAGTGTGGCGAAGATCCTATGATATTTGCTTGAGATATTGAGCGGCAACGAGAAAAAACGCACTTTTTCACTGATTCAAGGGCCATTACTCACATGTGTCTGGGTCAATTTGGCCGATCATCAAACTTGACCTAGATGTTATTGCCTTACACATTTTCATTTAGTTTGGTGAGGATCCTATGAAATTTGCTCGAGTTATTGAGCGGAAACGAGAAAAAAACAACAATTTGACGATGATTCAAGGGCCGTAACTCAGCAGTGTCAGGGTAAATTTGGCCCATTATCGACCTTGACCTCAATGTTATTGCCTTACACATTTTCATGAAGTTTGGTGAGGATCTGATGACAAAATCTCGAGTTATTGAGTGGAAACAAGAAAAAAATAATTTTTTTACGATGATTCAAGGGCCGTAACTCAAGAGTGTCTGGGTCAATTTTGCAGATTATCGAACTTGACCTAGATGTTATTGAATCACACATTTTCATGAAATTTGGTGAAGATCTGATGGCAATTGCTTGACTTATTGAGCGGAACTATAATCCGGACGGAAAGACTAACTAACTGACATACTAACGGACAGTGCAATTTTAATATGCCCCCAGAACCTATGTTCTGGTGGCATAAAAAAGCCCTGTTCTGACCAAGTTTATTCAAAACTGAGCCATAAAAGTGGCCTCAAAATTGGTAACAAGTCATTGTTAAATTTGAACTGGTCGCCTAGTTTTTTGACGCACCTGACCCAGATTTGAACTTGTTTTTGATACTGTAAAGATAAATATTTTGAACAGGTTTCATCAAGCTAGAGTCAAAAATGTGGCCCCTAGTGAGGTAACATTTTTTGTTGACCTGGTGACCTTCTGTTTTGGTAACACATGACCCAGATTCAAACTAAGACTACACATTGTAAAGGATAAACTTTATGATTAAGTTTCATTAAGATTTCGTAATAAATGTAGCCTTCAGAGAGGTTTAAAGGTTTCTGTAAAATTTGACCTTGTCTTCTAGTTTTTAATACTGCATTCAAAAATTATATGCTCACATATTGTCAAGATAAACATTCTGACTTTGTGTCATAAATAAGGCCTCAAGAGTGGTAACAAGATTTTTCTGAGATTTGACCTGGTGACCTAGTTTTTGGGCACACCTGACCCAGACTCGGATTTCAATGATGACTAGAAAATGTCAACATGGACATTCTGGTCAAGTTTCGCTAAAATTGAGTCATAAATGTGGTCTTTAGAGTGGTAACATCATTTTGCTACATTTTTACCTGGTGATTTAGTTTTTGATCATTGGAGTCTCAAATTCAAACTAAGCCAAGCGATTGTCCAGATAAACATTTTGAAGAAACTTCATCAAGATTAGATAAAAAAAGTGTTCCAAGGTCGGAGACATATGCCCCCCCCCCCCCGCACAAAACAGGGCTTTAAACTAGTGAACCCAATTTCAATAGGGGTCATCTACTGTCCAAGGTCAATGCGCATATGAAGTATCAAGCCAATTGGTCTATTCGATGACCAGTTATTGATCGGAACCATTTTCACACTTATTTAGACAGTGACCTTGACCTTTGACCTAGTGACCCCAGTATAGCTAGTGGTCATCTACTGTCCAAGGCCAATGCGCATGGGAAGTATCAAGCCAATCAGTCTATTTGTTGATGAGTCATTGATAAGAAACACTTCTCCCAATTATTGTGACAGTGACCATGACCTTTGACCTAATGACCCCAATTTCAATATGGGTCATCTACTGTCCATTGCATATGCACATGAGAAGTATCAAGCCAATCTGTGAATCAGTTGACGAGTTATTGGTCGGAATCGATTTCACACTTAATGTATAAAAGTGACCATGACCTTTGACCTAGTGACCCCATTTTCAATAGAAGTTATCTACTGTCAAAGGCCAATGCACATTTTAAGTATCAAGCCAATCGGTGAATCAGTGGAGGAGTTATTTATAGGAAACGATTTCACACTTAGTGTGAAGCAGTGACCTTTGACTGGTGACCCCAATTTCAATAGGGGTCATCTACTGTCCAGGGCCAATGTACATGAGAAGTATCAAGCCAAGTTATTGATCGGAACTGATTGTACTCTTTATGTGTAACAGTGACCTTGACCTTTGACCTAGTGACCCCAAGGCCAATACACATGTGAAGTATCAAGCCAATCGGTCAATTCATTGAAGAGTTATTGATCTGAAACAATTTTCACACCAAGTGTGAAAGTGACCTTTACATTTTACCTAGTGACCCCAATTGCAATAGGGGTTATCTACAGTCCAAGGTCAATGCACATGTGAAGTATCAAGCCAATCAGTCAATTGGTTGACGAGTTATTGATCTGAAACAATTTTCACACTAAGTGTGATATTGACCTTGACCCTTGACCAAGTGACCTCAATTTCAAAAGAGGTCATCTTCTGTCCAAGGCCAATGCGAATGAGAAGTATCAAGCCAATCGGTCAATTCGTTGACCAGTTATTGATCGGAAACCACTAAGCGTGATAGTGACCTTGACCTTTGAGCTAGTGACCCCAATTTCAATAGTGGTCATTTTCTATCCAAGGCCAATACACATGTGAAATATCAAGCCAATCGGTCTATTCGTTGAAGAGTTATTTAATGGAAACGATTTTCACACTTAGTGTAATATTGACCTTGATCTTTGACCTAGTGACCCCAATTTCAATAGGGGTCATCTTCTGTCCAAATCCAATGCACATCTTAAGTATCAAGCCAATCCGTCAATTCGTTGAAGAGTTATTTAATGGAAACGATGTTCACACTTAGTGTAATATTGACCTTGACCTTTGACCTAGTGACCCCAATTTCAATAGAGGTTATCTTCAGCCCAAGTCCAATGCACATCTTAAGTATCAAGCCAATCGGTCAATTAGTTGAAGAGTTATTGATCAGAAATGATTTTCAAGCGGTCAATTAATTGAAGAGTTATTGATCAGAAACAAACTGGTATGCCAACATTCAGACTGGTCTACCGACATCACAGCCAGCAAAACAATATATCCCTTCTTTGAATAGGGTCATACAAATTGTGGACTCTAGAGAGATAACAAGCTTACAGCTTTAAAGGCACAACGTATGACCCCAGCGCCAGACATAGAGTGATCACAGTAGCTACCTTTGGGCACTTTGTGCCCAGGAAAGCAAAACATATTATCAGGGCTCGACATTAACTTTTGAAGCCACTTGTCCAGTCGGACAAGTAGACCATAATTTCACTTGTCCTGACCAAAAAGCAACTTGTCCTGACCATTATATCTTTATTCTGCTCAGTACTTTGCAAAATAATGTAATAATACAAAATGCTCAAATCAAAAAGACTTGAATCGTTCAAATTACATGTAAACATAATTGTAAGCAATTTCAATACAAAAAGAACTGACTAGAATAACAGGAAAACTCAATATTATTGATTTTTAAACATTATACAAAGCCATAATACCTAACAAAAACTTGTGTGTTGCCAACATCAAACAGAAAATGTTAAAAGTGATGTATATGTACAGTACTTAACTGATATTTAAAAAAAAATCATTCTATACATAGGGAGGACGTCACTACGTTAATTGTCTGTAAGATAGGTGTGTAACGGTGTCGTAAAATGCATATTCTTTACAAGGGAGAATATTCTTGTTATCTTGGCAAAGAAAAAAAATGTTAATGGTTGCTTCCCTTGTGAACAGTTCAGTGTAGTACATGTATCACATGGAACTATCGGAATATCTCTGGCTTGGACGATTAAACGTATACAAACTATACTCGGAAAAGTTCACAGAAATAATGGCTTTTAAGGCATTTTTTCTAAGTTATACAATTATAATGACCACTTGTCCTGTCGGACTAGCAAATTTCTTTATTTACTTGTCCGGACTAACAATTTGGTTGTCCCGGACAGTCGGACTACCTTTAATGTCGAGCCCTGATTATTGACCCAAAAATTTACTGATAGTATAAAAAGGCTAGACAACATCCATAAATGTAGGCCCTGGCTTCAAGCTTACCATCATTCCAGAAGACCCCAGACCCTGGGCCAAAGCACGAAGTCCATCTGAGATGCTAAACGTCACAGCATTCCCCACCTTGTCGGCGTCAGATGAAAGGCGACTAATCAATTCTCCAGTCTTAGTTTTGTCAAAGAATGCTACATCTTGTTTCATGATTGACGCAAACAACTTTTCTCGAATACGAAAGCCAACTCGTTGACCTGGAAAATGTAAAGTAAATAATGTACATCAATATGTGATCACATGATCAAGTCAGTACTTTTTCAATATTTCAAATTATAAAACAATATAGGATTTTACTCTTGCACATTAAGAAATTAATCAATAAATACTATTACAGTATTCACCAGTTTTGTGAAATGTGCTAATTTACTAGTATGACCTCTACTTAAAACACTATTATTATGTTAGATAAGAGCTTTTTTATCCTTCATTATAAGTCTCTCATAGTGTCTTTTCAAATTTCAAATGCATTTCAGGCGTCTAAATTTATAATAATAGTAGTGAATTCAATGTACACACTTGCGGTAAAAATATTTGTTATTTAATATTTGTTTAAGGGGTTATGTTTTCAGATTTTGAACTTAATACATTCTCAAAGGAAATGATTGCTTAAAAATGGAAAAAAATTGGTTAAGCAACAAGAGAGAATGAAATAAGCAGTAGTAAGAACTAAGTAATTACTTAAATTGTACCTATTTAAGTTCTAAACAACCTTACAAGCTATATCCATGAGGTAGACTCGTCCACAGTTTGCAAGCGCTCCCAGAGCAAAGACGAGCATCAGAAAAGAACATATTGTTTTCAGCTTCTCCATTAGAGTACCATCATGTGCAGACTGGTTGATGACATCAATAATCCTTCCCATCCAGTAGGGAACTGACAAAGCCACTGCACTTGATACACACAGCAGACTGATAGCTCCTGAAAATTACATTCATATGTGCTTGTAATTAGGTAACTAAAAACATTTTCATCGAGTTTTCTATCGTTTTTAATATATGACATATAGTGTGGCGCTGCGCCATACCACTGTTCTGAAGCGACACTTTACCCTATTCAAAGGCAAAAGCCGCAATGCTCCCAATCAATAACATATTGCCTCTTGATCAAACTTGTTAGCCAAAATGTGTGCAAAGGCAGCATTTCAGTCACTCTGATTGGGCTTCAACCTTTATTTACTCCATGCATATATTATCTAGTAATAAGTTTATTAGATTTAATCCATTACAGTACTTGATTTATAGCCATGTTTTATTAATTGCCCCCCATCATAGATTAGCGGCTATTTAAGCATTGCATATGAAACATATTTCTCCACAAGTGCTTAAATGGCATATTGAGTTGTCATTGAAAAACATCGGACATATCTATTGGTTCGCTAATGAAATGGAACATATCTGATTTAATGTTGCTATGCAAACCTGTTGCATGTGTCATTTTCCCAAGATGGCAGATAATTGATAAAAGAAATGTGAAATAACAATCAATAAACAGTAATTTACACAATTGATATGCACAATCAGAATCTTAATCAAAACCCCCTTTAAGAAAACCTCACTGATTTAACTGAACTACTGCACTTATAAAACAATCTACATTAATTTTTGTCTGCTAAGTAGAATATAATTTAAATAATTTTATTCCTCATTTTCATACATAGCAAAATAATATGCAATACCTAAATAGTGTGACAAAAATAAATGAATAAATTAAACATATTATTATGATTGCATGTACCTCCAATTTTCCATTTATCTTCATATGCTACGTTAAGAAGTCTTCTTAATTCAGAAAATTTAAATCCATCTTTTTTTTTATTCTGTTTAGGTGATTGCTCTGTCAAGTCTTTATTTCTGCGGAGTCTAGCTGATGTAATGGAGAACTTTCTGGTGTTACTGTATTTAGTAAATGTAGATTGTGTTGGATTGGCTTTGTTACATTTTGTCATACAGGTTCTTGTAAGATGACTTAAAA
The DNA here is from genome assembly GCF_020536995.1 of Dreissena polymorpha. Taxonomy (NCBI): domain Eukaryota; kingdom Metazoa; phylum Mollusca; class Bivalvia; order Myida; family Dreissenidae; genus Dreissena; species Dreissena polymorpha. The sequence goes on along the minus strand of NC_068357.1, from coordinate 2,555,785 downwards.
ATGCTGAATAGCTGAGTACACATTTGCGACTGATGCATGGGTACATGGCTGCAAATAAAGTTGTGAGAAATTAGAAAATCCACAAGCATCAAATTGACTGTAACCTCATCATTATCATGCCATTATGTGAAGTGTAAACATATGCTATGACTGTCAGCTATGGCTATGCACTGAGCTCTAAGGATGTCCTAATTTACAACATTAAATTAATTTAGCAATGTTTATTCAAATATAGCCTCCACTTTTTTCGCTGAATCATTGATTGTGCTGAATTTCCAATAAACTTAAATCAGTATATTCAGGATCTTTAGTTAACTTGACATTGGTGAACTTCCAGAGAACAGGCATGACACAACCATTACGTATGCAATAGATCCAAAGTCATCCGCGTCATGTTTATGGAGATTGGTTTCCGTTTCTAATATTCTGATTCAACTTTTCGTTGAGTACCAACGTAATCAGTGCGAACTAGGAGCTTGTTTGGAATCCAATCTTCTGTTTGACACCGGTTTGATCACAGAAGCTTCCACGCAACAGAACTTTTGGTTTGTATAAAAGTATACAGTTTTTCAGTAATCCTTGGTAAAATAATTATCAAACATTGTCAATAAATGAACTAGAAATGGCGCGGCAGTGGCCGACGCGTATCCCCACGTGGGGGCCCTCCCCACGTCGCATGTTTGAACCTAGTGACTAGTCCCACAGGGAAAATTCTCGATTTTTTTTTTACTATATCCTTCATTCCTATAGGTTCGTGAATTCCTGTTAGTTCGTGAATTTTTTTATGACGTTATTTTTAAGCCGTCCGTGCACTGCACGCGTCCGAATTCGATACAGTTTCAAGCCGAATATATTTCTTTGTCAATAAAATCCGAAAAATGAGGACAAAGAATGTAAGGACTTGTACTGTCACCATAATAATTGAACACACAATGAACAAAAAAATAAAATCCTTTGAAAAAAGTACATTTTAAGTAAAATATTTCCAATATGTACGTTTTCGAATAATCCGGGTTCCTGTGTTCACTAGTGTTTTATACAGGAAGGAAAAGAGGCGTGTTGCAAAATTTCAAAAAAGGGCACTTTTGTCTTTAGCGCGCGACATCCATAAAAAGGGCACAAATATATCTGTATAGTGACTTAATAACAAGCTTTGTTACACACAAACATTGTATGTATAGTTTTGAGATTTTTTGTTGAATAATTAAACCAACAAAATCCAGAATGTATATTTTATTATGTGTTTTATATTTTCATGTAGTAACAAGAAACAAGATTAAACACCATAGGATATATATCTTATACAAACTATAGCTTTTCAAAGAAGTCTTAGAATACTGTTAAATGAGTTACCCTCTTAAACAATTATTTATATATAAAACGTTACACACATTGCACAAACAAGTCCTTTATATGCATCTTAAATGGAGATTCACAAACACTAACACTTTGTTGAATAGTCAGAAAGTTCTGCGTAATGACATTGTTTTCATTTGTTTGTTTGGTCTCCGATATAAACTTGTTTTGCTTACAAAGCAATTTGCATCAATTTCTAATTTACGTTTCGTCGAAAGTGGAATGCCAAAATCGGAAAGCGTACGTTGCGACATTCTAAACACGAATGATAAGTGGTTCAAGTTCAATATTTTTGTAAAATTCATATCTGTGTTTGCCAATTAACATATTTTGACAAGTTACAAACGGGTCATAATGTTCTTAATTGAACCAATGGTGCAGGCCTACTACTGTTACAACAATTAACAACTTTTTGCCAAACAGGGTCCAAGACGGGGTATCAACTTCTTTGCCGACATTCACACGTTATTGTAATCAAAACATCGTGACAATAAACAAGCACGTGCTCCAATTAAGTGCGGTGTGCCTAACCGTGAACAGCAAACGTGTTAAGATTGTCGTCTGCTACAATTCATCAACACACATCTACTGTGAGCCTGCGCTAATTGTATTGGATAGGAGGCGGAGCGTTATTTTAATCGACAGCTTTAATATGTCACGGGTTGCTATTTTCGGCGTATGGCCAATTTTCAGGAAGTACAGTGGACGTCATGGGGTTTTGTAATCGGCGTATGGAAACAATTATCGGGCGTAATATACGGCCGTACACCGCTTAGTGCAAGCCCTGTAAATTAATTTTTAACCAGGTTTTCCGAAGGAAATAACTGGTTATTAGATTGGCGAATGCGGGCGGGCTGGCGGGCGGGCGGGCGGGCGGAACAAGCTTGTCCGGGCCATAACTATGTCGTTCATTGTCAGATTTTAAAATCATTTGGCACATTTGTTCACCATCATTGGACGGTGTGTCGCGCGAAATAATTACGTCGATATCTCCAAGGTCAAGGTCACACTTTGAGTTCAAAGGTCAAAAATGGCCATAAATGAGCTTGTCCTGGCCATAACTATGTCATTCATTGTGAGATTTTAAAATCATTTGGAACATTTGTTCACCATCATGGGACGGTGTGTCGCACGAAAGAATCACGTCAATATCTCCAATGTCAAGGTCGCCACGACTAAAAATAGTTTTTTTAAAAAACAAACTTACAAAGGGGGTTAATTTTGTTTGTTCATTTCAAAAGTTCAGTTTGAGTTTTCTCCCATTATCACATTTTTTTTTCACAATGAAAACCTGGTTTTGTGACAATTTTGTCCCTTGTTATTAACTTAAAACTGTTTTGCATTAAATTGAAATCAAATCAATATTTTACAGATACAACTGGTGTTTTTTTTTAAATTTAATTACGCGTAAAAATAAATGTTTTGATATAACTGAATTATGCATGAAATGCACAATTTCCACGTGAATAACATCGAGGTTTTCATCAAGTCTCCTAAGTAACTGTGCACGATTGTATCTGGACCTATTAGTGTTACAAAGCCACTGAAATTATCGATTGATATTGACACATGGTTATTCACGCATGACGAATTCACAGCCGTGCGAATCTTCGCTGATAATAGTCGGCTTAGAAGCTTGGTTAAGAGGCAATTAAGATGTTATCAATAAGGTCGCGCACGGCGGAAAACAGGGCGGCGGCCTTCGAAAAGGGCAGCGTGGCGCTGATTTGCTTTGAAAGGGGCAGCGAGGCGCTTCAAAAAAGCGGCGTGGCGCTGCGCCACGCTAAAACGACCTGGATTAAACACTAGTTCACATTTGTCAAGGTCAGTTTACTGTACATTATCGACTCGGTTCGGCGTTTTAGAAGCCCGTTAAGAGGTTTATCGTATACACACGGAAATCAATTAAATTCTTATTAACGCCACGCGGATTTTTTAACGTTGTAGGCCAATATGAGAGATACCATGGTAGGTTTAGATCATACGACCCCGATATTTAGCTAAAAGCAGTAGAGGATGTAAAGACGAAAAAACTATCTGTACGTCGAGTGGCGCTACAATAGTCCATCCCCTATCAAACCTTAAGAGATATGATTAGTGGACGTGTAGATCCTCACAAGTTCCCAAAGGAGACCATTTTTACAAATGACAAAGAGTTAGGGCTTGTCAGAAGTTACAAGCAGTACGGGCTGGCAAGCAGACAGTTGAAGAGTATCTCCGGGCAAAAACAGAGGCTCCAACCCCTATCACGTGCAGATGCCAACAGAAGATTTTGGCGAATACAAAACCAAAACCTGGCGGGAAATTGATAACAAGTGATGCATACATCGAAGAGGTGGATATGTACGACGCCAAGAAAAATGCCAATGCCGTCACATCTCAAAGCCAGATGATATGTAAAAGCCCGAGGCCGTCAACAAGTGGCATACAAAAATTGCACGCCAACATTGTTAGTGAAGACTCTGATACCGAACCGGACACGGACAAGTCCGAAAAATGTTGCGTATGTGGACAATTTAGACCAACAAATCTGGACACACGACCGCACATAAAAATCGTTAATTGGGGGCAGTTCGACGAGTGTGGATATTGGGTCCACCTTTCCTTCTGCCATACAAAATCGGTGCTGAGAAGAGCAGACAGTTTCCCTTGCCCACACTGTTGTTAAAATTTAAAGTTGTTTTGCACCGTTTATAAGTTATGCATTCCGATTCGTTAATAAATTGTTAAATCGTTCAATCACTGATCATTAATGATTCATTACATTCGCTTGAATATACTATTTGAATGCGTTCAATGTTCATACTTTATACGTTATTTATTAAATAAGTTCATTATGTATCGAGGATAAGGTAATCGCAAGATAGAGAAACGAAAGACTCTGCGTTTGCCTCAGCAATTTCCCCTTACAGAGCCTCACAGTAGAGCGCGTGCGTTCGACCAATCGAATTCACGAACTTATAGGGAAACGTCTAGCAGATATTGACTTCCAGCTGTCAACTTGAAAATGAAAGTTTATTGCTTTTACGCATGTTTGTTGACGAATATTGTTATTGTTTTATAAAACATCGATATTTTCCCTTTTAAATTCACATTTTTATTAATAATGCAGACGTTCATTGTACCCATGTGCGAGTTTGAATGCGTAGGTGGCCGAACCAACAGGAAAAGTGGCTATACTATATATACTAACAAGGGATACAACTAGCCACAATTTCAGTCGACACGGCTTTGCAACAATTATTTTTCTAAATTTCACCCGTGAAAAAACATTAAGACCTAAGATTACGTGCGATGTCCGATGGTATTTGAAAAAACATTTAATTATTTCGCAGGCGTATAACTTTATCTTACCAATTTACAATAATTTCGTCTTGTTTTAAAACATATTGTTTTCTCGTTTATTTTGCACAGCTACAATCGCCATTGTTGTAAAAACCGCCACCGAACGATATTGCTTCCCGGCTTTACGTATGACAACTACACGCAAGCCTGGTATAGGAGATCATTGTAAACGACAATAACAGCAATGGCCGACTTTGAAAGTTTATTGAAGTTGATGGGAAATTATTAAAAATATAAAGTCTAAATCAATTAGTCATGAATAACACGCACACGATCTGTTTACAAGGCTGCTACTTTGTAAGTGCATATGGTATAAATGATACAAAATAGCCGCCTATCAATGTTTTACAGGGGCACTACTTGTTTACCTTGTGTTGCAAACCCGTGTCGACTTTTACAGCTTTTGCCTTTTTTGCAAAATGTCAGTCTTTTTATGAAAAAACATCAACTATTACGTTACAGCAAGTATATTTTCGGTGATTGAAATAACATTATCAAAGAAAAAAAACGTTTTTGTTATTTTAATTGCTTTTATTGGAAAGTTGACAAAATTAGTTGTATCCCTTGTTAGTATATACAGTATATAGTAAAAAATCGAGACTTTTCCCTGTGCCTAGTCCATATAAACGGACTCCCAGAGCCTTTGATAATTTTTGCTATGGCCGCACTGGCAGTCCATATGCACCCCTTCATAAACATGGTTGCAGTTCAGCGCAGCAAATCCGTGCGCTTCACTAAACAGACTTTGTTCGAGACAAATTGAGGAAAATATTGAATAAACTTCATAAACATGTTTAATTTACCTGAATGGCAACCATCGGATGTTATCCTTTGCATGCACCCTATAAAAACACGACGATGTTTCAACACACTTTTTTTGCTGACATGTTTATGTTTAAATTTGAAACAGTGTATTCTGTATCGAATACCACATCGTTATCGACTTTATAGGCTGGAGCACATAACCCGACGTGCAAAATATTGGTATACTGCAACCTAACCAATATTGGGTCAATTTTCCAATATGGCGGATACAGCGTACAAAACAACACCTAAGTCAATAAAATCAATTATTTCTTGCTTTAATGGTACCATTCGGATGAGTTTGTGGTTTAGATAGGTAAACTTTAATTACTTCTTGCAGTTTCAGTGTTCCTTAACCATTGCATTGCTGATAACATTTTGTACCAATGGACAAGAGAGAGCGCATTGCAACTCTAAGCAGCCCATTGGGCTATAAAGCTTAGAGTTGATTTATTGCAACTAGTTTGACCCAGGGTTGGTAATCATAGGCACTCGATGTAAATGACAATCTTTTTTTATTTATTTATTTATTAGTTACTCATTGTTTATTATAATGCATGCACATTCTAAATTAATAAAAATCTTCCGACAAAACGTCTTCTTAAAATAAAGGTAGTTCGACTATGAACATAGATATTGACAAGGTAAATCACTAGCCATTTTCTAAAGCAACGGAAGTGCGTCATTATGCATAATAAAATCGCTGTCACCCCGCTTGCTTATTGAAATGTGCGCGCAGGCCGGGTATCTCGCTCTTTCTCTATCTACTTTCAGTGTCAACAGAAACCTCCACAGACGATGCGATAAATCTCTTTAACTATTGTTTCACTCACTTAATGGGGTAATCAACAAAATATAATGTAAATTGCATACACATGAATCATCCTTACCAATTGTTTAACTTGATTTTGTCTGCCATGGTGATTTCCAGAAGAAAAAAACAGCATGTCAAAAATCAAATCTGGTGCCCATAGTGTTTAGTGGCTTTTATTGTGTATAAAGAGCAAGGTGATCACATCGGGATTGAAGGGGTAAATACCAGCCTTTCTAAAAGCACTTGTCATGTTGTCTGGGGAAAAAGCTCTACCGTATGGTCTTGCTGTCAACCGAGCCACTTCATACTGTGTGATGGACACCCCTGGGTTTGCATGCATGTATGCTTTGCACTCATTTTTGTAATGGTGTTTCATTGGTCCAAGCACACCAATATCAAGGGGCTGGGTGAGATGGCTAGAATGGGGTGGTAAGACAAACAATACCACTCAATGTTCCTTAGCCCAATCAGTCAGGATCAGTGACACATGCGATTTGTGACCGTCATGCAGAATCAATGTTGTTGGCTTGTCTGTGCCCTTTACCAGTCTTGCATGGTTAGTGAAATGACCTTTCAGGTATCTTTCAAACAGGTCCCTATTCACAAACCCACTTTCAGTCATGCTTCCATGTGATCCAGGGGCAGCACCTTCCAGCAATTCATCACACCCCCTTTTCCCTAGAAAAATGTAAAAGGGTGGTATGTGGTTGCCAAGAGCATTTGCAGCCCCAATGACAGTGACTGTTTTCGTTCGGGCTGATGTTACTGCTTGAGGATTGGTCTTGTTGCCGCATACTATTTTGGGTGGTTTATGTTCAGTTGAGAATCCAGACTCATCAATGTTAAAATTTCTTTGTGGAGATTGCTTTAGATCATGTTCAGTGATAATAGAATTTAACTTTTGGAAGTACTTGTCAATGTTTTCCTTGGATGCAGACTTAGCCCTTGATAAAGAGAGACATTGGGGCTTAACAACTCATAGCTCTTCCCACCTAGAGAGAAAAGAATACATCTAACCCTGGCTAAGATGTTCTATCAATCTATCTATATATACTGCCAAGCGCCCTTTAGAGCATTATAGGCAGAGGGACATTATCGAGTCCGTTTCCTGGGAAGAACCAGTACTAGGTGTCTATGGAGGAGATAACGAGAACGCTCCCCGAGTGGGGAGCGAGCTCCCCGAGTGGGGAGCGAACCTACGAACTCCCGATCGCTAGACGGACACCTTATCCACTGCACCACTGTGATCCGCTGTTCTTTTGCCTTTACAGGCTTGTGAAAAGACATTGCATAGTCCCATGCCATGTACTGGATGTTCATTAGAGAGTAGCCATGCCCAATGTCTGCCATGTATACAATATGGTTAACCAACTTACTGTCTTCATCTTCTGTAAATAGTGTGTTTGCCCCATGAGGACAGTCAAGCGACACATTTTGTCTGGTTCTGTCCCTCAGTGTTGATTCAGGCACCTGATACACCCTGGCTGCATGATACACGGACATTCCGGACAATGTAGCAGCATATGCCCTTTGCAGATTATTTCTGTCATATGGCTTCTTGTCTCTCAAGGGTTCAATTTGTGAAAGTAATCAAACAGATCTGGTTAATTTTTATTTAAATGAAAGTGCCATGTCTGACCAAATTATACGGCAGACGAACTTGTAAACATTGATGAAAAGGTTAACAAGTACCGATTTTTTCGTATTTTTTTTTACTGCATTTTAATTAAAAACATATATATAACTAAGAAAATGAGTAAACTTACAAGTATTCCACTCATTTTTACCCAGAAAATATAATTTCAATTAAAAACCAAAGTAAGTAAGCTTGTTGACAATGTAAACATCCGCTAGGTGGCGCACAACGAAATACCGCGAGACAAGTGAAACCGTGAGACAAGTGATGTTGAGTAAACCATTTGTGTAAGTTTCACGGTTCTAGTGCTTATAGTGTAGGAGGAGATAGTGGCCAGGACGGACAGACGGCTGAGATAACCACATAATAGATTTTCAAAAGCTAAACGAGGACACTAAGTTCAAGGTCAAGGTCACGGGCAAAAATTGTATGCACATGGAAAGGTCTTTTCCAGATACACATCATGCATGCTAAATATGAAAGCAATATCTGACGGGACACAGTAGTTATAAGCTTTTTTTAACCGGGGTCGCAAATTTCGAAACCTGAACTCGGACCCCAAGTTCAAAAATTTCATGTGCATGGAAAGGTGTTGTCCAGATATAGATGCATACCAAATATGAAAGCAATATCTGAATTGACACAGTAGTTATGAGCCTTTTTCGAATCGCGGTTGCAGATTTAGATTCCTGAACGCTGACCTCAAAATCAAGGTTAAGGTCACAGCGGTCAAAAATTTTATGCGCATAGAAAGGTGTTGTCCAGATACACATGCATACCAAATATGAAAGCAATATCTGAAGGGACACAGTAGTTATGAGCCTTTTTCGAATCGTGGTCGCAGATTTCTAAACCTGAATGCTGACCTCAAGTTCAAGGTCAAGGTCACAGGGGTAAAAAATTGTATGCACATGGAATGGTTGAACGTTAGGTGAACAATAATTATTAACCCAACCCTATCAAAATCAAAGTGTAACAATTTGACATCACTTGCTGATTTGCTCATGCAAACTATAGCAACATTCTTTGATTTCAATTCCTTTAACTAGATTACATTAAATTTAGACAGTTATCAGTGCTTTCCTCCTCAGGCTATTTAACTATCCTTGATTTAATCAGAGTTTGCGGGGCACCTAAACTGTTGCTATCATTTGCAATTTCGGCAACTAGCCATTCTAAAAATCAAAGCGACATTGACTTTGCAGAAAATTTTAAAAGCCGATTTGCAATCCTCTGTCAATTACATGTATCGCTTCAACCAACTTAAGTCAGAGAGTCATTGTATTGGACAATCAATATTGACCAATAAGTGTGCACGCTTTATGAGCGACAGCACTCTTAGGCATGCAATACCTGCAGTTCAATCATGCAGATGACTCGTGACGTACATGTAATTGCCACAAAAATCTTGGGCAGTTAATTAGAAGACTGATGACGGCAATGGGCTGTAATCCTGGTGATAATTGTCTATTTCATGCATTTTACTATCAAAACATTAATTCGACTATGAAAGCATTTTAACAAATTATCCTTTAATCCTTTACGCAGCTGTTAATTGTTTTGTTGAAATCTCAAATGAGCATATTTAAATTTGTAATCCAAAACCGACTCCAGAATGTTAATGTTAGCCCGTTTGTTATCCGAAACACTTTCGAATGTTAATGATTACATGACGTTTACAAATTCTAGCTTTAAAAAAAAAGTGCACATTTATTTCCAGTTGATACTTACTGAAAGTCTCAATTTAAATTATTCAGCGTGTCATTTGCATGGAAAAGTGGATGTATTGATTATTGTAAACACTCAAACATCACGTCAGGTGATTTACATATGTTCAGTGGGAATATTTAAATCCTTATATAGCCGCAAATGCTGAACTTCATTTGATACTTAAAAAAAAATGGCAACATTTGTTTTTATGAAATTCTTGAGTACTTTTATGGTCAATATTAACCAGAATTTGCTTATAAAAATAGAATATAGAACATTATCCGGTAATGATTAGAAACTGGAAAAAGTAGTACGTACATGTACTGGGAATCGTTTGAGTCAGAATTACACTATCTATAAAGGAAAGGTTTTGAACAATTATAAAAAACAGTTAAGAAATACATCTTTATCAATGACTCTATAGTTGTTCTTTTTAAGAGTCATAGGGCACCAAAGGATGTCATTTGACTCTAAAAATGTAAAAAATTGTATACAGTGTACAGCCCTCCCTAACCCACACCATCGGCCCGGGTGCTTCTGAACAAATTCCTGTGGAAAGCACCGAGTTATGGATGGCAATTGACACACCTGTCATCCAAATATTAAAGTAAAGGAACAAATATTAAAGTAAAGGATGACCTGCTTTTACTGGTAGTATGTATCTTTGCAGAGACTTCACGATTTATTAATTTATACATACATAACCTAACTGAAAACAAGTATCAGTGTTTTTTCACCATTTCGGGAATCAGGCTGGGGCCGTTTGGATTGAGAAAAAAATTTTTTTTTTTAATATAAAAAAAAATTGTATATTTTATTTTTGCTCATAATTACTTTTAAATTAAGCATAAGTGTGTTCAATATTATATTTACTACTGTTCAACCCATGCTGCTGCACAGGGAAATTAACTAAATGTTGGTGTTTTTTTACAACATTTTTTGTGTGTGGAGACCTTCCATTTGGAATTTTAGGCAGTCATTTGGGGATTTTGTTTCCCAATTTGACTGGTTTCGGTATGAGTCCCAAAGTGGTGAGGAAAAGTGGTCATCCATGCGATAGGCATGAAATGATTGTTAGCATACTTTTGTTTGAACAAACCATGGGTTTTAAATGAAAAACAAGGCTGCTTACTGATTGTTTATAGAACAATCTGTGTGTCTCCATATGCTGGTCCTTTTACTTAAGAAAGCTGTTTCTGATTCTATATTTTTTATGAGCATGATCAGGTTTCTTATGCAGTGTCCAACAAATCCATTGCCCGGAGCCCGGGGGCTACCGAAATTTTTCATCGGGCTACTGAAATTTTCCAGCTGACGCCCGCCGGGCTACTATAAATCTATAAGAGTGGTAGCCCGGTTTATTGAAAGACATACGTAGAATAAACACGCTGACCATGTGTTTGCACACTGTGTATTGCTTATAATCCGATAACAAAGTGCAATCAATTATCTAATCAGTCACCGATCACTTGCGGTAATGTCTTAAACAGTAACAGTGTATTTTAATCATCCAATCAGAATCAACATTTGTCGTCTGCTAATAATATAATGAGAGCGGGTTGGATAGTTGGCGCACATGATGCAACATCATTTCGCAGTTTGGAATTCTTTGTTAACCGCAACAATGAGTAATAGCGACAACGGTTTTGATGTCGTTAAATATCCAAGGACGCCAAACATTAAATAAATCAAAACAATAGCGGATTTTTCAAAACGGTAACGAAACCGAAAATGAATATTAATGACAACTTTGTGAACGCGGTTAACACCTGCTTATTAGTTTGCATTGTCAATTAATAATTGGATTAATCGACTGTTAATCAATAATCCCATATATGCCCGATTTATATTTTTAAAACCAAATTATGGGTGGGTAATATAGACGATAAGAGTCATAAACACAAACGTTTGAAATTTTCTAAATTGTCAAATGAATTTCGGCATATGGTTCTATTTAAAGGGGCCTTTTCACAGATTTTGGCATTTTTTTTAACTTATTAATTAAATGCTTTATATTGATAAATGTAAACATTGGATCGTAAAAGCTCCAGTAAAAAATCAAGAAAAAATTTAAAAAAAAGGAAAAGAACATTGCCCAGAGCAGGTTTCGAACCAGTGACCCCTGGAGTCCTGCCAGAGTCCTGAAGTAAAAACGCTTCAGCCTACTGAGCTATTCCGCCGAGTACACTTTCTTCACGTATTTTATACCTTATATAAGCAATCTTCGTAGTTTCACAAAATTTAACGACAAAAACAGAACTCTCCAAATTATTTGATCGTTTCGCGTTGCAACGCTTTATAATTTTTAGGTTTTAAAATCGTCAAAAGATGCATATAATGGCTATATTAGAGCATGGTTAATGTTCAGTATTACTGTTTCCTCACAAATATCATAACTAAAACGAAAACTTACGAATCTCAAACAACTGTTTTCAATTTTGTCAATTTACCAAAGCGTGAAAAGATCCCTTTAAAGATATGATTAAATAAGCTCCAAATCAGGACCGTTGTATTGCAACATGCGTAAATAACCTGCCACGGTTTGCACGCGTTGTATACAGCTATTTTAGGTTTACAAAATTCTACATTTAAGAAATTGTGGGTGTATTTATTTGTAAATAAAAATTTCGTTGTGAATTTCAACTAAAGCACCGGGGTATCTCGCGAATTATTTGGCATTGACATTTTCTCTTAATAAAATATCATGTAAACACGCTGTATCGTTACCGTTACACTGTATCAGTTCCTTCATTATTGAAACAATTATTGTATTGTATACTGACTGCACACAAGTGTCGTAACATACGGATGCAATACGTAAATTCGGACAGTACTTAAAGTCGGACACAAGTAAATAAATGATTTAATACTCTTGATTTCTTGAAACTCGGTATTTGTTGTTAAAAAGGGCAATTGCATTGATTAACACCATACGAGTCAATCGTATTGATCATCTAAACGCTTTATTTACGTTTACGACTTAACGTGCTGTCCGAATTTAAGTACACATACATGTGCACATACATGTAATATCTATATGTAGTATATGATTTTCTTTGGTACATTTACATTTAAGTACACGGTGCCTGTACTGTAACATTAATTTACGATATTGACTGTGTACATCAGACTACTTGCTGTTTTATGTATATGTATGTATACATAATTTTATTATGTATATGTAAATAAAGAAATAAAATTAAGATGAAAACCTGCCTCTTATCATTTTGTAGGAAATTTTATGGGCTACCAAATATTTTTATTGGTAGCCCAGTGGGCTACCTGAAACATAAGAAATTTGTCGGACACTGCTTATGTATATTTGTATGTTATATGTTAATTGCAGGTTTTAACAACAGTTAAGGGTTATGCATGATGCATTTGCTGTTAAAGATGTTAAAAATGGCATAAGCTTGTTTATACTTGTATACATGCATACATGTATTTTTGTCCCCTACCGGTGAAACCAGAGTGGACTTATGGTTTGCGCTCATATTTCATACTTCATATTTTTTCATGAAACTTAAAACATGGATAGATGGCAATATGGAGATTATGCACGTCATTTCATTTTGTTCCTACGTCAAAAATTCTGGTTTCTATGGCAACAACTACAATTTAAAAAAATCTGACAGTGGTGGTGTTTCACCGGTAGGGGACCTAATGCATGACAATAGTCTTGTTGGTTATGAAAATTTCATTTTGGTCCAGCAATATTTGAAAGGTTGTCAGACCAAATATCCAAAGCTGTTTTTAGCTTCAAAAAGTCTTCATAGAATGATTGGTGGAAATTACAGGCTCATGTATTAAAGGGATCTTTTCACGCTTTGGTAAATTGACAAAATTGAAAAAAGTTGTTTCAGATTTGCAAATTTTCGTTTTAGTTATGATATTTGTGAGGAAACAGTAATACTGAACATTTACCATGGTCTAATATAGCCATTATATGCATCTTTTGACGATTTTAAAACCTAAAAATTATAAAGCGTTGCAACGCGAAACGATTGAATAATTTGGAGAGTTCTGTTATTGTCGTTAAATTTTGTGAAACTACGAAGATTGCTTATATAAGGTATAAAATACGTCAATATGTGTACTCGGCGGAATAGCTCAGTAGGCTAAAGCGTTTTTACTTCAGGACTCTGGCAGGACTCCAGGGGTCACTGGTTCGAAACCTGGTCCGGGCAATGTTCTTTTCCTTTTTTTAATTTTATGCTTTATTTTTTACTGGAGCTTTTACGATCCAATGTTTACATTTATCGATATAAAGCATTTAATGAATAAGTTAAAAAAATGCCAAAATCTGTGAAAAGGCCCCTTTAAAGGATTTTATTTGGTGTCAGTGCTTTCTAAAAAGTTCTATTATAAAGTGCTAGGGAATTAAATTGCTGTATAATAAATCGATAAACCAATTATTTAGTTTATTGGAAAAGTTTGGCATATTTTAAGGGAAATTTTGGTCAGATTTTTGGGTAAAAATGCTCTTTTTTGCCATTTGGAAACAGCCCTTTTCTTTTTTTTGCAATTGCAAAAAAATATGTAATTTTGGCAAAAAAAAATCACTGACATTAATTTATCAAAGTGAACAATACATGTAGTGAAGCACACTGACTTTGGACAGCTCTTATTACTCTTGGTTATATTGAGTTAATACTGTACAAATATGTTTATCAGTTTGAATATTTACATGCAAAGTAACAAAAACTGAAGCCAAGAAAACACACATTTATATTTAATACAACATTACATGAAGCTACAAAAATGCAGAAATTAAAGCAGTATTATACCACAACAGCAGTAAGGGACTCATTTATAGTCGTAAGACACCATATTTATAACATAAACATACATGTACAAACAATATTTGAAAGCTCAATTAAATTGCAAACATACACATGTATTTTAAATATTATCAAAAACAGTTTTGTTATTTCATTTGTAAAACATATTTAACAGAAAATGTCTTCTTTTTTTACCTCACATACAATGAGAAGGTTTGGTTGTGAAATAAACTGAAATGATTATACATTCTAACAATGAGATAGACACATAGATACCATGTGTAGGCTATTCACCTTATCTTTGTTGATTGGATGAAGTCAAATTCTGCCATTTTGCTTAGCCACTTTATAAAATGTCCACATCACATTTTACCTAATGTGTATTTCTTTCAGTTGTGAACATGGCGAATATTTCTGAGCACACTCTTCCCAACTCAACAGGGGTATGTCTGCTGGACTGCACAACAGCATTCAACAACCTGACAGATCGAGAGAAACTGTATGCACATTACATCTCTCAGGCTTCCTGGTACGGAAACCTCATAGTGCTTGTCCAGGTAAGCATTTCTCAGTATTAATAAAGTTCTTAAAAATACGTTTAAATTTTTGTTGAACTTTTTTTTTAATTTGGCTTAATTTTGCAAAGTAAATTTTCTGTTTAACAAAATGTTAAGTAAAAAAACCTTAGTTTAAAGCAATCTCACAGGTTATTATAAGTCAATGTTTAAAAAATGTTTGCATATAATTGCAAATTTTTTTTTATCCCACAGCTTAATGATTTTATAGAACAAATACGACTCATAAAGAAAAGATAAGTTTTTCTCCACGGTTATTTTTAGATAAGGTTTATTCCACAGTTATTTTTAGAACATAGGGACTAATTTTTTGGCCTTTCACCCCTGATTGCGTCATTCAGGTCATTGGGTACGCAGTCGTTGGACGAGTTAACGAGTGTGTGTGTTTGCAATGGATTATTAAGAGGATAAAACACGGCTGAGCCGGGCCGAGCAGTGATAATCGGCCCGCAGGAAGCATAACGGCCGGAGGGCTTTAGCGACCTGGGGCAGATTATCACTGCCCTGCCCGGCTCAGCCGGGTATTTAACATCTTTAATATATATCTTACTTTTATACTACATTATAGATGGGCATAGGTTTTGAGTCATACAATTATACTATTTTGGTCCTTTACTAAAATTTATGAAAAACCAGCTTTCCGTACTTATATATGCATTGAATTGATTACGCAATTTATGACGTATCTAATGTGACATAATTTAAATGACGAAACAAGCTAGACGCTTTGGATTTAAGGACACCAACAATTCGGACTTGGATGGTTTTTAATTTAACAGTTAAATATTTTTTAAGCATCGAACGATTAGTGTGTGTGTTTACGATGGATTATGAATGTGAATAACAGTGTTAGGATATAAAACTGGAATGAAACTGAAGAGACTGCATTTTCGATTTCGTTAAAATGTAGAATGTACTCGAATAACGCGATGTTTTGTTGAACAATTGATTGATTAAATTTAAGAAGAGTATCAGTGAATTGTCTTTAACTGTTCGAAGGAAATCGATGTTGAGTTAAAAGGGTAATTTCTTTGATGAATAAGTCGTTCCTTTGTCAATTGATCAAAGAATGTCTATTCACAAAGAATTGCCTGCTTACATCCAGTGCGTTATAATGGAAAAGATGGATGGCGATGAAGAAATGTGTCCAGAATTTTAATTCGTCATGGAAGCAAATTAAACTTTACGAAAATAAACATGGTTAGAAGATCTACACAACTTCACGTAGGTTATTACACATTTTGTAAATTTCAAAATGGCAGCCATTTTTGTTTTCGGTATTTTACAGTGATGAAACAAGAATTGTAGTTTGAAAAAAACCGTCTGTGTTCTACTTGAATGTGTAACATTTGGAACGCTGATTAAATTTGAATCGAGGCGTATAGCGATATTTTGTCTCGTTACTCTTCTTTTGCGTGGAATTCTTAAGGACTATTTCGAGTTCCGTAAACGGGAAAGATCACAATGAATATTACTACGCAATGTTAGATTCCGCTTTTTAAATGTGTTTTTGCTTATATTTTATAAATTAAAGACTACTATTTTTATTGCATCAGAAATAAATTAAATAAAAAAAAATATTGTAGGATAAATAGAATACTATGTAGAGTGATTGTGTACTTAAATTTATCCCACTCGTCTCAGAAAGGCTTACAAGGCTCGGCAAGCCTCGCCATGTAAACCTTTCTTCACTCGTGGGATAAATTTAAGTACACAATCACACTAACATAGTATTCTCTATACCTCCCTAAGATTGTACAATAATACATGCCCTGGCTTGGCATATTGGCAGACCTTTTTAAAACTGCCTTATTGGGGACAGAGAAGTTATTTTGGATGATTCAACCTAAAAAGCTTTTTATTTCTTGTTTGCAGCAGCATTTTGTTTCAGCATCTGTTGTATATTAAATTATCCTTATTTCAGACATCACCGGAGTCGCCTGGAATCTTCCTGCTGCTTCAGAAGGTGTTTCGATCTCAACCAATCAGTGAGCTTGAGAGGCTTGCCACTGAACTTGGCCTGACCAATGAGGAGTTTGAGGTACAGGCCTTACAATGACCAAGCCATACATGTCAGGGGGTCGTTACTCTGCCTCCAGTGAGATGCTTCACTCTCAGATTTTAACCCTTCACCACTTATTTTTATACGTATTTTTACGCTAATGCAGCCCCTTAGAAAGTTGAATTTAATTAAAGACCTGTCTCACTAGATTCAATTGTAAAAGGCTTCATTTCCAACCCTTAGATACTGATAAGAAGCAAACAGCATAAAACCTGAACAGACTGCGAGTTACTCGCAGGCTGTTCTGGTTTTATGCTGTTTGCACATAGCCATTTTCACTTTGCCTCTGAGTGGGAAAGGGTTAAGTGCAGATGTTTTATATTTCTTAGGCATTACCTGATGTTCTATTGCTTATTTGAACATCACCCAATATAGAAGATTTTCAACATTTTGTCTAAGACACATAAGTAAATTTTGATAACTGTATCAACATAATGGCTTATATACATAAGATTACATACTATGCACCACAACCACCCAATACATAAACAAATTTAAACATATGTATATATCTAATGGAAAAGTAACTCATTGCATGAAAGTGTGGCATTATAACATAATTTTGCGATATGTCTGATTTTTTTTACATAAGATGACATTTTATGAATAAACATATTAGCTCAAAATTTGCTTGTTACTGGGAATGATAGGTTTGAAGATTTATTACTTAAATCCAGTTTTATAATTAAAGGCACTGCTTTGCAAAAATTAATTGAGAATAGGTGTAAACACTTAATTGTAATTTGTTGTCACTTTGTAGGCATTTCAGGTGTATGCTGCTGGATTCTATTCAAACATGGGCAACTACAAATCATTTGGTGACACAAAGTTCATCCCAAATTTACCAAAGGTAAGAATATTGAACTTTTGAACAGAGAAGGCAAGTAAAGCTATGAGGCAGTTTGGTACATGTTTAACATTGGCAGTTATCCTACATGCTGCCTTCGTAACGCTTAAAAAAAGTTTCCAAATGCGATAGATTAACCACACTGGGTTCTTCTTTTATATTAAGTATTTGACCAAACACATCCATTTTGCAAAATATATCCATTTCATGGTCACCGTGGTGTAGTGGATATGGCGTCTGCCTAGTGACCGGAAGGTCATGTTTTCAATCCCTACTGTGGGAGCCTTTTTATGATCTTCCCCAAAGGCACCAAGTACTGGTTCTTTGTCCCAGGAAAAAAGATGCCTTCTTCCTTCATTGTGTTTATGTAATAAATGTAATATTTTTCAAGTTATAAGATTTAATTCTGGTTAAATAGGTTTACTGTCTCAACAAGTATTGTCACACTTATTTCTTTATTTTTCCTCATAAAATGTTGGTGCCTTTGACAGTTTGTATTCGCCAACTCAACTTTCACACAAAGCAAACATGTAAGATATTTATGAATGAACCTTTAGACTAGCACTAGTTGTACATGTACTATGAATTGGTCATTAAATTGAGCCTCACTGTGTTAAAATGTGGTTTAATGCATGTGCATCAAGTGTTATCCCAGATTAGCCTGTGCAGTCTGTACAGGCTCATCCGAGACAACACTTTCCGCTTTTATGATATTTTGTGTTGAAAGAAAGTCTCTTCTTAGAAAAAATATAGTTTAAGCAGAAAGTGTCATCTGCAGACACAGGCTAATCTGGGACTATCCTTTACACACATGCATTAAACCCCCTTTTCACAGAGCACGGCTCAATTCCTTGTTTGCTGTTCTCCCCTACCTCTGATAAATGCACATGTAGAGCAGTTGCCAATGAAGGGTATAAGTGTGTTCACTTGTGCTGGTTAACCAGAATCTAAGGAAAAATGTGAGTATATTAATCAACAGCAGTGATATGACTGTAATACTGGTGAAAACAGCTGGGTAAAGTCAAATACATGAGCAAACATGTTTTAAATCATGTCTGCTTCATTGGATTGCATGTTGTTTGCAGGAGAAGTTTGAGAGTTTAGTCCTTGACTGTGTGGGAGGCAAGTCTGATCCTGAAGGTATGCGGGTCCTGTGGAACGCCGTGTCAGACAGAATGTACTCCCTGGCTGACAGGCAGAGGGAGCTGGCACTGGGAGAGAAGGTATTGACAGGCGCTACTGGTCGAATAGACATCAGTGTTTGTATGATAGATTAATTAATAGTCCCCTTCGGTACACATCTTGACCCATGGCAGATGCATGGGAAGTTAACACATTTGTGCACAAGAACAACTTGCATCTGTCCTGTTGCCAGTGATGTCATTCATAAATATAATTTTTCATTATGACGTTAATTAAATTGAGATAAAGTGAAATAATTATTTTAATCCAAGAATTTGTTTTTAGCGTAGTTTTTTAGTTTAGCAATAATAATAATCATGTTTTAATAAATACATGATGTATCATATAATGAAAAATATTTGTAAAACCTGGGATAGAAAGTAACTGTCTACAGATGGTCAACTTTCTTTCCTACATTGGTTGCCTAGCTGAAGAGTAAGGAGCAAACCAAAATAAAACAATACTATTGCCAAGCAATATAAGTCCCTTACCGCTGAAACTCCACCATTTCAGCAATATTTCTAGTCTACTTCTTGCCATAGCAACCAGAAATCTTGACATAGGAAAAAAATGAAATGGCATGCATAATCCCCATATTGCCATCTAATTATTTTTTAAGTTTCATGAAAAAATATGAAGAACTTTTAAAGTTATCGCAGAATCCAGAAAAGTGTGACGGACTGACGCCAGAGGGGCTTATGTCATGGTCCTGTGTCCGTCGTGCGTGTGTGCGTCCGTTAACTTGTTCTTTAAACATCTTCTTCTCCTAAACTACAAGTCCAATTCTGATAAAACTTCTCACAAATGTTCCTGATCTGAACATCTTTCAAATTTGTTCAAATTATGCCCCTGGGGTCAAATTTGACCCCGCCCCGGGGGTCAAAAAATTGAACATATGCTTATATAAAGCCTATTTTGCGCAAACTTTAAAAACTCCTTGTCCATAACCATTGGGCCTAGTGCTACAACATTTGGTATGTATTGTTATTTAATAATTCTCTACTTTGTTTGTTTAATTATGCCCCTGGGGTCAAATTTGACCCTGCCCCGAGGGTCACAAAAATGAACATATGCTTATATAAAGCCTATTTTGTGCAAACTTTTAAAATTCTCTTGTCCATAACCTTAGGGCCTAGGGCTACCAAATTCGGTATGTAGTGACATCTAATAGTCCTCTACCAAGTTTGTTCAAATTAAGCCCCTGGGATCAAATTTGACCGTTCCCCAGGGGTCACAAAATTGAACATATGCATATATTGGGCCTATTTTATGCAAACTTTAAAAATTTTCTCGTCCATAACCATTCGGCCTATTTCTACCAAATTTGGTATGTATTAAAATCTTAAAGTTCTCTACCAAGTTTTTTCAAATTATGCCCCTGGGGTCAAATTTGACCCTGCCCCGGGGGTCACAAAAATGAACATATGCTTAAATAAGGCCTATTTTGTGCAAACTTTAAAATCTTCTGTTCATAATTATAGAGCCTAGGGCTACTAAAATTTGTATGTAGTGACATCTAATAGTCCTCTACCAAATTTGTTCAAATTATTCCACTTGGCTCAAATTTGACCCTGCCCCGGGGGTCACAAAACTGAACATATGCTTATATAAAGCCTCTTTTGTGCAAACTTTAAAATTCTTCCTGTCCATAACCATTGGGCCTAGGGCTACCAAATTCAGTATGTAGCGACATCTTATAGTTCTCTACCAAGTTTGTTCAAATTATACCCCTGGGGCCAAATTTATCCCTTGAAGGCTACCATTAAAAAGTTGTTCAAGAAAATTTGATTCGTCAAAAAACATGACTACAGGAAGTCATTGAACCTTGCATGTTTATGCGTTTTTGCTATTTATTCATTATGGGATGAATAAACTATTTTCTTCTCAAACTAAAAGTTTATCAAAATACACTTGGAATAACTTTTTAGCTCACCTGATTGCTCAGGTGAGCTTTTGTGACCGGTTTTTGTCCGTCGTCCGTCTGTCTGTTAACATCTGTTCATAAACACTCTAGAGGCCACATTTATTGTCCGATCTTCATGAAACTTGGTCAGAAGCTTTGTCCCAATAAAATCTCGGTCGAGTTCCAAACTGGGTCGTGCCAGGTCAAAAACTAGGTCACTAGGTCAAAAAAAAGAAAAAACACTGTAGAAGTCACATTTCATGCCCAATCTTCATGTAACTTTGTCAAAATGTTTGTCTTAATGATATGTTGGTTGAGTACAAAAGTGGTTCAGGTACGTTGAAAAACATGGCCGCCAGTGGGCGGGGCAGTTTTCCTTATTTGGCTATAGAGAAACCCTGTAAACACTCTGGAAGTCACAATTTCGGCCCAATCATCATGAAAGTTGGTCAAAACATTGGTTTTAATGATTTCTCGGACGAGTTCGAAAATGGTCCAGATCAGTGAAAAAACATGGCCGCCAGTGGGCGGGGCATTTTTCTCTATATGTATATAGTGAAAACATGTCAACACTCTAGAAGTCACATTTTTGGCCCAATTTTCATGAAATTTTGTCAGAACTTTTGTTTCCTAGATACGTGAGTTAAGTTTGAAAATGGTTCTGGTCTGTTGAAAAACATGGTTGCCAGGGGGACGTGGCAGTTTTCCTGATATTTATATAGTAAAAAGGCTTACAAACAATCATGAATAAAGGTCATGTAACATGTGAGACAACTCTTCTAAATATTGCATTTAAGAATACAGTAGCTACTCCCCTTTGATTATTAATGTTTTCATAATAATACAGTGTAGTTGTGTTTCATTTATGTGTTAATTGTTATTCGAGGTTGGATGTTTTTATGCCCCCTTTCAAAGAAAAGGGGGCATATAGTGATCAGACTGTCCGTCGGTCCGTCTGTCTGTCCGTCCGTCTGTCCGTCTGTCCATCTTTCCGTCACACTTTGCATTTAGGTTTCCAAAAATGCTCATAACTTCTATGTCCCTTGAGATATAACCTTCATATTTGGTATGCATGTGTATATGGACAAGGCCTTTACTTACGCAGGCATTTTTTTAGCCCTGTGACCTTGACCTTGAACTTAGGGCCCGCGTTAAGGTTTCAAAATCTGCGTTTAGGTTTCGAAAAATGCTCATAACTTCTATGTCCCTTGAGATATAACCTTCATATTTGGTATGCATGTGTATATGGACAAGGCCTTTCCATACGCACACATTTTTTTACCCCTGTGACCTTGACCGTGAACTTAGGGTCCGCTTTTAGGTTTCGAAATCTGCGTTTAGGTTTTGAAAAATGCTCATAACTTCTTTGTCCCTTGAGATATAACCTTCATATTTGGTATGCATGTGTATATGGACAAGGCCTTTCCATACGCACAACAAATGTTACCCCTGTGACCTTGACCTTGAACTTAGGGTCCGCGTTTAGGTTACGAAATCTACGTTTAGGTTTGAAAAATGCTCATTACTTCTATGTCCCTTGAGATATAACCTTCATATTTGGTATGCATGTGTATATGGACAAGGCCTTTCCATACTCACACAAATTTTTACCCCTGTGACCTTTACCTTGAACTAAGGGTCTGCGTTTAGGTTTCGAAATCTGCGTTTAGGTTTTGAAAAATGCTCATGGCTTCTATGTCACTTGAGATATAACCTTCATATTTGGTATGCATGTGTATATGGACAAGGCCTTTCCATACGCACAAAAGTTTTTACCCCTGTGACCTTGACCTTGAACTTAGGGTCCGCGTTTAGGTTTCGAAATCTGTGTTTAGGTTTCGAAAAATGTTCATAACTTCTATGCCCCTTGAGAAATAACCTTCATATTTGGTATGCATGTGTATACGGACAAGGCCTTTCTATACGCACACAAATTTTGACCCCTGTGACCTTGACCTTGAACTTACGGTCTGCGTTTAGGTTTCGAAATCTGTGTTTAGGTTTCGAAAAAAGCTCATAACTTTTATCAAGCGTTTATAAGGGGCATAAGTCATCCTATGGTGACAGCTCTTGTTTACCCCTGTGACCTTTACCTTGAAGTTAGGGTCTGTGTAAACTGTTTAGGTTTCGAAATCTGCGTTTAGGTTTTGAAAAATGCTAATAACTTCTATGTCCCTTGAGATATAACCTTCATATTTGGTATGCATGTTTATATGGACAAGGCCTTTCCATAGCACACAAATTTTGACCCCTGTGACCTTGATCTTGAACTAAGGGTCTGCGTTTAGGTTTCGAAATCTGCGTTTAGGTTTCGAAAAATGCTATAACTTCTATCAAAGCGTTTATAGATGGCATATGTCATCCTATGGTGACAGCTCTTGTTATTAGCTCACCTGATTACTCAGGTGAGCTTTTGTGACTGGTCTTTGTCTGTCGTCTGTCCGTCCACATTTGTTCGTAAACACTCTAGAGCCACATTTATTGTCTGATCTTCATGAAACTTGGTCAGAAGATTTGTCCCATTTAAATCTCGATGGAGTTTGAAACTGGGTCATGTTTGGTCAAAAACTAGGTCACTAGGTAAAAAAAAAGCCTTGTAACAGTGTAGAAGTCACATTTAATGCCCAATCTTCATGTAACTTTGTCTATATGTCTGTGTTCATGATATGTTGGTTGAGTTCAAAAGTGGTTCCGGTCCATTGAAAAACATTGCCGCCAGTGGGCGGGGCAGTTTTCCTTATATGGCATAGAGAAACCTTGTAAACACTCTAGAAGTCACAATTTTTGCCCAATCATCATTAAAGTTAATCAAAACATTGGTTTTATTGATATGTCGTACGAGTTAAAAATTGGTCCAGATCGGTGAAAAAACATGGCCGCCAGTGGGCGGGGCATTTTTCTCTATGTGTATATAGTGAAAACACGTGAACACTCTAGAAGTCACATTTTTTGCCCAATTTTCATGAAATTTGGTGAGAAAATTTGTTTCCTTGATACGAGAGTTGAGTTGGAAACTGGTTCCGGTCAGTTGAATAACATGGCTGCCGGGGGGGGAGAGGCAGTTTTCTTATATTTATATAGTAAAAAAAGGCTTGTTAACACTCTAGAAGTCACATTTTTTGCCCAATCATCATGAAACTTGGTGAATAGATTTGTTTTATATATATCTCAGATTAGTCAGATGGGTCAATAAACATGGCTGCCAGGGGGGTGGGGCAGTTTTCCTTATGTGACTATATAGAGACAAAACCTTGTGATCGAACACTATAGAAGTCACATTTTTTACCTAATCACGGTGAAATTTAGTCAATACATTGGTTTTATTGATTTCTTGGACAAGTTGGAAAATGGCTCAGATCAGTGAAACACACTTTAGCTCACCTGATTGCTCAGGTGAGGTTTTTGGATTGGTCTTTGTCTGCTGTCCGTCCGTCCGCATTTGGTTTGTAAACATACTCAGATTTCACAAGCATTCTTTATCAAAGTTGTTGAAAGATCTCAGTCAAGTTTGATGATGAGCAAAATCACATAATTAATGCCATAATTATTGCCCTTAGATTGTCAAAATTTTCATTATATTATACAAAATCCTTGTAAGCCAAGTTTGATGTTTGGGGGGTCAACTCAAAATATAGGTCACCATTTCAAATCTTAGAGTTTTGGTTCAATAATGATGAAACTTGACCAGGATGTATGTCTGGTCAATATCTAGGTCATGTTTGACATTAGGTAAAGATTGAATGAACCGACTCCTCTCAGGTGAGTGAACTAGGGCCATCTTGGCCCTCTTGTTAATTATAAGAGATAAATGCATACATGACGAGCGTAAAAGGTAGACCAACAATTTAACTATCCATAAATGTTAACCCTTTACCAAACGACACATTTTGGACTGCCCCAAATTGAAAAGAGATTGCAGACGAGTAATAATATTGTAAAGTACTATTTATAAATTGGCTGGATGGGGAAGAAATCATTGTGATAAAAGGAGATGCTCATCAAGAGCAATCTCCTTTTTGAAACCGGAAGCTCTGTTTTCAAAACGAAAACAAACTCTTCAAAAGGAGTTATGGTCTATTGGAAGGTCGAGAATGGCATTTGGTACATAATCATCCCATATCTACAAAGAAATTAAATTGATAAGCTTTTTTTGCCGTTAATATGATAACCCATCAGTTCAAAAGCACAATCGAAAACATTTCTGCATATGCGCGGACCAGTCTAAAGACGTTGTTTACATAATTAGTTCCAAGGTCACAACAACAACAACAAACCTACATGCACGCATGGAAATCAAGTCTTTTTGTGTCCGTTTGAAAACATTATCTTTACTTTTTAAAGCATGGAAAATGTTTATCAATAAAAAATATATCAATACATGTAAGCAGATGCACAACTATTTATTTTCTTTTTCTTAATATAAGTTATGAATTGATCTTAAAAGTCAAATGTATTACTTAATTTAATACATTTATAAATATAAAGAAATAATCTGTAGATTATCATAATATTCTCAGGCCTGTTGGTCTTAGGGATGTGTTGGTTGTTAATTATATTCTGAGATGATTGTTTACAAAGAAAGATGCTACTATTGTATTTGTTATAAATTTCCATATATAAAAATGCTCACCCTTCCAATTTTAAGTGCCCAGTGGGACGAGGGATAGAAAGAGAAAGTCACATGCTTGAGTACATTTCAACCAATGGGCTTTGCACGCTTTTTTCGCATAAAAAACAGTGGAGCGATACAGGGCCATCATGGCCCTCTTGTTGATGTACTAATGGCCTACTACTTAAAGAATATACCAGTATGTATCTGTGTACTGCAATTACTCTTTTTTCGGACACTTAAAATATGTATTTTTTTGTGTTTAAAAATTTACATACAAAAAATATTCAAAAATTTAGAGACAAAATTAACGTTTCCGAAAATTTTAAATATATTGAAATAAATGCAATAAATGTACAATACATGTTATTATCTTGTGATTAACTCTTCTTTTTCTGCTTAACAAAATAATACAACTTCACAGCTTTGCTAACTCTTGCCTGAAATGATATAGAACAAAAAAGTTAAAACAGAAAACATTCTGCTTCCTTAATAGGACGACACTGTTTCAAATGCTGTTGGGTGAATCCATTTCTTTTTACCAGTTGTTTACCCAATTACGCGAATGTAATGGTCCATTGCCCCCAGGCATGAATCTGCAAGGTTTTATGACCTTAATCCCGTTGTAAAATCCATAATCAAAGTGTCACAAGATACGCGAAAACAGGGCTGAAGTCTGTAGAAAAGCATGGTAAAGTATACTGTTAAAAAATTAAGAGTCATTAATTATGGACGAAAACCCGTTTGTCCGAAAATATAGGTCACAAAAAATAATTATTTTTGCTAAAAAAGAGGGCGTCCAAAAACTTACAAGTAATTACGGTATTACTTATTATTTTAAATGCTATGGCAATTTTCTATCAGAAGAGTAGAGGTAATAAATTCACTGATAAACTGCAGGAAAGTGTTTTATGCATTTCCTTTAAGGCTTGGTGCACGGCCGAACTTTCAACTTTTGATATGCCCAGCTGGAAATCTACTTGTCCCGGGCTCATGAACATAATTTCTATTTCTGGTAATTTTCATACTGTAGGGAACTACGACCTACTTCTCCAGTAATTGCAATGTCCATGATGCAGAGATTGCTAGTGAGTTTATGACAGCAAAAGACTTGAGTCCATACAACACTCGGCTGTTCAAGAAAACAGGAGGCCCCGTGGAGTATGAAGTTCGTCTTGCGTCTTCAGAAACCTCCAGTAAGCTATTGTCATTGTGCAACTGTTGAACATTTGAAGATGCATTTGGGTTGTAAAGTTTTATGAGGATTTATTGGGTGCTTCTCAAAAGACCTATTTTAAATGCTATAAATTTTTAGCTCAGCGTTTTTGGAGAGGTATTGTCATAGCCAGCTCGTCGTGTCGTCCGCAGTCTGACGTCCGCATCATGCTAAAACCTTAACATTGGCTCTTAAATCAAAGTGCTTCCACCTACAACTTTGAAACTTCATATGTAGATGCATCTTGGTGAGTTCTACATGCCACACCCATTTTGGGGTCACTAGGTCAAAGGTCAAGGTCACTGTGACCTCTTAAAAAAAATATAAAAAATAATCTGACAAGCTTTCATTTATTAAAAACTGCACCTGTTGCCGAGCATGGCACCTGTTATGCGTTGCTCTTGTACTTATAAATTATTTAGTTTGGGGTAAGTTTATTATGATTAAAATGTATTCATATTGGCTGTGCTATTTTCATCATTCAATATTGCTTAAAGTTGAGACGCAGGGGTCACATGATTTATTTAGACTTATGGGTAAACAAATTGAAAATTCTCTGAAACCATACATGCCATATGTCCCGGATTGTCCCAGAAATGAAGAACGTGTCCCGCAGTCCCGGAAATCTGTCAAATGTCCTGGATTTTACAAAATCCATATATACATGTACCTTATCTTAGGCTTAACTGCACTTCGAATCTGTGTCCCCACTAATCCACAGCGTCTCCTACCCATATAGGTGACTACACCAAGTGTCAAAATCGATCAATTAACCGGGGTCCTCTTATCATATCGATTGTCTCAAGTTCACACTCAAACTGAAAAGGCGGCATTGTTTAATGTGGTTATTAATTGGCTTGAATACATGTATACTGATTTTATGGTAGTTTGTTGGCGCACGCTTTGAATGAGAGTCTCGTAAGCAGAACTTGCAGTAAGATCATGCAGACGACGAGTGACGTAATTTTCATACTTTTGTGATTTTATGGCAGTTTGTTGAATTAATTACGCACAACTGTAAATGTTTCGTTCGATTCTCAAATGAGCATTTTTCAATTTGTAACCCGAAACAAGCTTCCAAATTTTAATGCTTACGCACCATTAACAAATACTAGCGTCAAATAAACAGTGCTTTATCCTTTGTCTCAATAAAAAGCGCGCGAAAATTATGCAGACATGTAGAACATCGCATGGAAAGTGTGGGTGTATTTTGTGTTGTATAAAAACATGAACATCATGTCAGGCGATTTACGCGTGTTCACTGGGGGAAAAAAACGCCCCGATTGGAAGTTATTTCATCACATCTTTTAACAGTAACAAATGCGCTACGAAGTTTGTATGCGGCCGTGGATACGCACACGCGTTTAATGCAGATGTCGTGACATGTACACAATAGCAATTTGGTGCTCTTTAGTAACACAAAAACACGTGGCTTGTATCTAGTGACGGAAGTAGTAATGTTTAATTTGACGTTAATAGATCTAGTGTATTTCGGATAAGCGTTCGAACTTAGCAATTTACGATGTGAAAAAAAAATCGTACCAAAAGTGCATATATGTCTATAGATATCGCTATATGTATACATGTCCCGGAAAATCGGCAAAAGTCCCGGAAAGTTGAGCTCAATGTCCCGGAATTGGTCTGAAAATTTATGGCATGTATGCTTAAACCCCAAGGGTAAGGTATTCAATATTTGGCATTCAACATCATATAGTAGTCGTCTACAAAGATTGTTCATATCATACCCTTGGGAACAAAACTGTCTAGGCATCATGGTACAGGTGAGCAATCAAGGCCATCCTGGCCCTCTTGTTTAATTTCCAGATGGGGAGGTTGCAGGTTGTGCGGCTGGATTGCTTGGTACTCATCAGTTTACACCCAAAGATGGTTCAGGCCCCGTTACATTCCACGTAACCAGGGGGGACTACTCAAAACTCATGGCTCTTATGTGTCAAAACCTGGAGAAGGCTAAGGTAATATTGAATTGTGCAGGTCATCATTTTGGCTTAAATCTGTTTAGCTGTGAAAAGATATTAAGAAGATTTAAGCTTCTGCCAGGATGACAATCTTTACTGAAGCCATTTTTATCACCATAATTCAAACAAATAGTCTAAGCTATTCTACACACCTAAATGGTGTGGCGATTGGCGTTTGCATAATGCTCTGGTAAAGGTAAATCTGCAATATCTCCATAGCACTGTTTCTTCTGCAGGCATTAATTTGAAACTTCACAAATAACTTCAAGATCATTATGCATGTTCACCGACAAAGGTACATAAATCTGACCTGCCATTTAGCTCAATTGTCCCTTATTGTTCTGTTTTACTTCAAATTCATGTACAATTTTCTGTGCAACTCTTGTGATCTCCAGATCTAGCATGGGCCTGCATTTAAAACCAGTTGGGCCAAGGTCATAGTAGGTAAAATAAAGATAAACATTTCAATAACTTCAGTAAGGATGGAGGCATTGTGCTGAAAATTTATATGTAGGTTATAGGTTAGGAATTGCATTTGGGGCAAGTGAGCTCATGGTCATTGTAACTTAAAATTGAAAGACTCTTTCCACTTTTTTATCTTTATTAAGAATGGATGTATTCTGCTGTTTATTGGTAGCTTACATGCAGACCTAGGATTGTATTGTATTATTGGAAAGTTTGTTTAAGGTCATTGTTACTTAAAACAGGAAAGTGGTTTCTGCTCTTTATCGTGCTGTGTTTGTGTGTGGGGGTAGCTTATAAACAGATCTTGCTTTCAATGTGAATAAAATTCAAGTAAATTAATTGGTAAAATAAGTGTCAGTACAAGAGCATGGTAACTTGAACATATGTTAGTTAGTATTTTGACTCAAAGTTTTAGATGAGTTTAAAGATTATGCTCAACTTGGTTTTTTAGCACTTTAGTAAGATTGTTCTCTGGATGTGCCTGGATGAACATATATATATATATATATATATATATATATATATATATATGGTGTGACAGGGAAAAAGTATGCTAAATGCAAGAATGTAAAATTGTGTCTCTTATAAGCAGGCTAATCTTGCAGATCACTTAATGCATGTGTTAAGCTCATTATTTTCCATTAAAAAACATGTGCCAACTTGTGACTTTGAAGGCAAGCGTGGCCAATGAAACTGAAGCGCAGATGCTGGATGAGTACATTGTCAGCTTCACCTCAGGTTCCATCCCTGCGCACAAGAATGGCTCGAGATTCTGGATCAGAAACAAGGGACCAGTCGTGGAGACGTAAGGGATATATTCAGTCATAATACATTTAATTAACTTTATGGTCAGGCATTGTTGAAGCAACATATTGTTTCTGTTGGCAACATGTACATATTACAACTTGAGAAGTGTTTGTGCAATCACTTTGAAATTTTCTTGAATTTTTGAAGTAAAAATTGAAAGGCCAGGGTGATTTCTGTCATAATTTATCTTATTTTTTTGCCTTACTAACATATGCCAGCCCGTCAAATTGTAGTCTGGCGGACAGTTTCACAGACATATGCTCACTGGGCAATATGACATAATGACGTTTGTTTCCCTACATTTGTCATCAATAATAGCCATATAATCCAAGTCAGTATAAAAAGCAATCTTTGTTAAAAATATTTAAAATGTTGCATGACTTAATGTTTGTATAAATAATTCCATAATATTTCAATGCATTATCTGCTCTTTGTCAACCCTTTTATTTCCCCTGCATCTACTGATGCTAAGTGGCATTTAGCGACAGGCCTGTTCATTCATTCTTCTGTCTGTCCATCTGAACGAGATAATCCTTAAATTGCAAGTTTTGTATAAAATCAATAAACTCTTTCCACATAGATATGATACAGTAGACTCTGCCAATACCGGATTCTTCTAATACCAGAAATCTCCCGATTCCGAACGGTCGGGCCAGTCCCATATTTTCGTCTTCTATTTCTTTGTTAAATTTTTTTGAATAAACCGAACTGTCTCAAAACCGGAAACCGAACGGATATCTCCTTGAATTTCGTCATTTTTAACGTAAAATACATTGAATACATCGGACGGTCCAAATTCTCAAGATTCCCGAGGCCTGTAAATTACAATACCTATTCAGCACGGCGCGTGCGGTGTCACACATTCAGCTCGCGCATTTATCGATTATCGGATTAAACATACTATAAAGGTGTCAAGTCGTTACCGCACTATTGTCCGATTAAAGAATGTAAAAAAAACTGTGAATGTCTATTATAGACGTGCGTTAACACCAAAAAGTGATTGACATGATCGCTTTATTAAGTTTATGATAAACAGTTTAATTACAAAATTAATGCATGCATTTGCGACGATCACTTTCTTGTGATCTTCTCGGGTAGTTGAAAAGATTTTATAACCATTTTTAAGCGCTTAAATGGTTTTGACAAGACTTGTTGAGATTTGTGTGTGTGTGTATGTTTTGTGAAATGTGTTATGCCTTGAATAATAAATCATGTGTCCACAACAATCGTTTTTGTGTCGTAATTCGTCAAAATTGTCTATGACGTTTGACGCTTCCTATTTGTAACAAATAAACCTCAATTAATTCAGTGCTATTTATAGCGAACTCAAACACGACTCACTCGCCTATATGACAAATATCACGTAAGCATGTACATGTACGTACATGTATAAAGCACCACGCTTACTTTGGGATTAATCAAAACAAGTCGGTATGGAATGTTTTTTGCTGTAAATCGAAAAAATACACATTTTTTGAAGATTACTTTAAACATAAACATCACATGAGTACAGTTATCACGTGATACATGTTAATGTATATGGTTTGTTTTATTCTTATATGATTTTGTACACAATGTAAATTTCGGTAATATGTCTACTCTTGGTAATCCGGAACTCTCTGAAAACCAGACGATCAGGCCGGTCCCCAGACCGTCCGGTTTACAGAGAGTCTAATCTTCATGCATGGATGTTTTCTACGAACACTCTCAGTATCAATACTCCCACATCACTTCGTTATAAGTATGACATTGACCTACTATTTATGCCCCCGAAAGACTGCATATAGTTTTTGAACTGTCCGTCCGAAAACTTTAACATTGCCCATAACTTTTGCAATGTTAAAGAAAGCAACTTGATATTTGGCATGCATGTGTATCTCATGGAGCTGCACATTTTGAGTAGTGAAAGGTCAAGGTCATGCTTCAAGGTCAAAGGTCAAATATATGGCTTCAAAGCTGTGCAGTAGGAGGCATTGTGTTTCTGACAAACACACTTCTTGTTTACTTATACTATTTCAGAATGTCCCATTGAAATAAACTTAAATGACATGTTTTGTTTGAAATCACTACTGCTTCCTTCAAAGCTGTGATGCTTGCATGGATGATTTCTATGAACACTATCAACACACCCACAATGCCTGACATTATTTTGACCTTGACATTGAGCTTCTTTTGGACAGATTCAGAAGGTCTTACCTCTTGGTAAACCCATAATCATGTGATTTTTCTAACATCAATAATGCCTAGATGATTTCCCTTAACACTATGTACTCATCCACATCTCATGACCTCATTTTGACCTTAATATTAACATACTTTTGAAGTGAGATATGCAGAAGGACCAAATTTTTTATTAAACCAAAATGACGTGTTTTGTCTAACGTCAATAATGATTCCTAATTTTGGACTCCTGCTTTTTAAAATGGGCTAATGTATCAATTCTGATAAGGCTTCCACCGGGGTGGGTCAGTGTTTATCGAAAACATCACGTTGTTTAGTGTATAAGTTGAAATGTAGTAATAAATTGTGTCACTTGTTAAACTGTGTGAGCATATTGCAAGAAAATGGCTAAATGTGTTGAAAGTCAGTGTGTAGGGTGGAAATTAAGCAAGGCGGCATCTGTTTTTGACTGTAATATTCTGGCTATGCTAAAAGAGGGCTTGTGTCAGTCTCTCTTAGACAATAAGGTGAGAATTGTATAGGCAATAATTATAAACTTTAAGGAAAGTGTTAGTTTGCATGAAAGAAGAGCTTGTTAATTATAGACATACTTGCCCCTATTATACTCAAACTATGCAACCCCAACAGCACATCCCACAACAAGGAATTCTGGTTTGGAGAAACCAATAAAGTTTGAGACTTGGTTATGTTGAAGTACTCATGAAACTTTATATACCTAATCACCATGATATATTGCAATGTTCATGCTCAGTGATCCACTTAGTTCTGAGTTATGATTGCATTTTCAACAAAATTTGCAATGATCTAAGTGTTTTTTTCCCATGGATTTCAGATACATAGGATTCATCGAGTCCTATAGGGACCCATCTGGAGTGAGGGGAGAATTCGAAGGTAAGACATGGTATAAACTTGAGGAAGAGTAGGTTTTGATGGGTATGGATTTGAAATCTAAAAATGAAACCTTGTGATGTGGTTTGAATCAAAATCATAAATTCATTTAATAGTGAAATTAAAGCTTAAGGCTAATGAAAAGTGAAAATATGTTCTTTTTAACTTTGCTAAGAGCTGCTTAACTCTTTCAGTGCTGGAACCGAATTTTGAAAGCCTTTGCAAACAGTTTGGATCCAAACTATTTGCTATTCTGATAGTATTCTTTGAAAAAAATCAAAGAAAATGCTAATTTTAGGAATTCAGCAGACGACATATTAGCAGACGACAAATTTCCCAGCATGCAAAGGGTTAACACATTATTTTTGTAACAACATGGTTCACGATACACTGTATGGAGAGTAACTCTGCACGTAACTCTGATTGTGAATGGAAGTATTTTTAAAGACCATATTTACGTAAGAGAACAAAATTGATATAGCTTACATCAAGGATATGTTCAATGCCTATCCTAGAAGATCGCTGTGCGGTAGTGAGTATGATGTCCACCTAGCAACGGGGAGGACACAGCTTCGATCCTTACTGTGTTCTTTAGATAACCCTCAAGATACAAAGTTCTAGTGAGAAAATGGATTCAAGAGCTTTTCAATAAGTCTTAGGCTTATTAAAAGATGCAATCGAGCTTAAATGAAAAGGTTTAAAACTAAATGCCTATTTTGTCTAATGCCTCCAGGCTTTGTTGCCGTGGTTAACAAGGAGATGAGTGCCAAGTTTGGAGACCTGGTAGACAACGCGGAGCACCTGCTGGCGTTACTTCCCTGGCCCGCTGCTTATGAGAAAGACAAGTTCCTGCGACCTGATTTCACCTCCCTTGATGTCCTCACATTTGGGTCGTCGGGAATTCCTGCAGGGATCAACATTCCAAATTGTAAGCATGGAGTTTTGGTTGGTATTTGTAGAGAATCTGAGCTTTGCTCTGAGAAAACAGGGCTTATTTGAGAGGGTGTGACTTTCAGCTGATTTCCTCCCTTTCAATAACAAACTTATTTTACAAATAGTTATAAACTTTGATGGATCTATGTACAAATGAAGAGTTTTATTGATACATGTTTGGCATGTAGGGCATTTTCCTCTCCTGAGGAGGTTCTTAGATCACACCCCTGCTATTGCATGTGAGTAAAGTGGTGTCCCGGATTAGCTTGGGCAGGCTGAACAGGCTTATCTGGGATGACACTTTCCACCTAGACTGGATTTCTTTAAGAAGAGCCTGTTTGAACAAAAATTCCATAAAAGCATTAAGTGTCATCCATGATAAGCCTCTGTGGACTGCACAGGCTAATATGGGAGAACACTTTACCAAAATGCATTATGCCCAGTTTTCCCAAAACAATGGCTTAGTTAATTTTCATTTCGAACTTCTGGATTCTTGGCAAGCATTTTTTTGAAAATCTAAGTAAATAATCTTTATATTTTGTGCATGTGTGAAAAACTCATGCAATCTTTGAAGCTTTAAACATCAGCAACTCCAAGTGTATGAATATTCAGTATTTGCTAACACATGTTCCAAATCATATTGTCTGTTTTTGCCATAGACATGTTCCAACTCACATTGTCTGTTTTTGCCATGCACATGTTCCAAATAATATTTTCAGTTGTTATCATGTAAATGTTCCATATCATAGTGTCTGTTTTTGTCATACCTGTGTTCAAAATCATAGGGTTTTTTAAGATCAAGATGGAATTGGGTTCAGTATATTGTATTGTTTCTGAACAAAACAAAACTACATTAAAAAAACAACACAAAACTAAACAACATGAATTTTCAATTGATGTCAATGTTGTGTAATAAGTCAGATACTTGATGTTGAGCTGGTACATGTTGAACGTTTCAGATGATGATATCCGTCAAAATGAAGGCTTCAAGAATGTCTCCCTTGGTAACGTTCTCACGGCTGGCTACAAGGACACGAAGATCACTTTTCTGGCTGACAGTGACAAGGTAGGTAAATTACCCAGTCACTGGCATTTAGTCTTGGCCAGTAACTATATGCTTTCTTCTTACTAACATGATTTTGTGAGAAAATTGTGAGCATGATCTGCTTCTTTTGTGTGATTTGTACTGATTGTCAATTCAATCATGTGTTCAAAACCTTTTTTGTTGAAAAGTAACAATAACCTCTCAAATTTTATATTTAGTATTTTATTTAAGTGTGTAATACATGTTCATGAGTATTGAAACTTTAATAAAGTGGTATATACTTAGAGGCTCTAGTTTTCGCACAAAAACAATTGCTGGTATTAAGCTTGAGATCTGAAACAGCACTCCATTGAAAATGTCTTTTAAAAATTAACGATAAAAAACTTGCACTTTCACATTATACAAATATAGCCTCATCTTTCACTTATTTCAAAAGAATACCATATTTATTCCCGATATCTAATGTGTATTTTATTCACTAAATTACAATATATAAAGGGGGAGTTTTCATTATTTTATAACCGAAGGGTATAATGATCTTGTCTATTCTGGCCCATATTTCAGGAGTTGTACACAAAACTGAAGGTGGCGTCTTTTGAAGTACAGGTTGGCCTGCATGAGCTGCTAGGTCATGGCAGTGGGAAACTCTTCATAATGGTGAGTAACTCCCTGCCTGACATCATGTGTCGTTTTGTCAGCTGTTGACGAGTGCACTAAAAACTATAGTATGTACACTAAGGTCTTTTGTTTTGCTGATCACTATTGGGTTCATAACCATACCTGAAAATTAGGTATGCAAATTCTGATAAATACCAAGAAGAGATTAATGAGCACAGTTTTTAGCTCACCTGAGCAAAACATATATGTGACATGAAAAAGCAGTCCACTGCTAAGTGTGTTCAAATCATGTCCTTGGGGTCACAACTGGCCCTGCCTTTAGGGTGGGGTTGCAATATTCTATATTGGCGTATACACAGTGTGGTCCTTTGTATTAAGATTGCTCAAGTCAGACCTCTAGAGTCAAAACCAGCCACACCCCATTACACAGATGAGCAATCTTGGGCCATCTTTGCTGTCTTGATTTATGTTTTTAACAAAATTAAGAAATGATCGCAGCATATATGAACAATTTTGCTTTATTTATTTATTTTCAGTATTATGACAAAGAAAAATATTGTTTGTGTTTATATTATGTGATACGACACAAATCTTACAAAGTGAGGACACATGTTAAAATTAATTAACATACCATTGCTTCAAGCATACCACTTCTTTCTTATAATTTTCTTTCAAGATAAAGACTCCTGACAACAATATTTTTTAGCTCAGCTGTTTTTGGAGAAAACCCGAGGTATTATCAAAGCCATGTCCGTCGTGTCATGTCCGTAGTCATGTCTGCCGTCGGTGTCGTGCTAAAACCTTAACATTTTGTCAAGGTTTTGAACATTGGCTCTAAAATCAAAGTACTTCAACATACAACTTTAAAACTTCATATGTAGCTGCATCTTGATGAGTTGTACATGCCACACCCATTATTGGGTCACTATGTCAAAGGTCAAGGTCACTGACCTAAAAAAAAAAAATAATCTGAAAAGCTTTCATCTATTCAAAACTGCACATGCAGCCGAGCATGGCACCCGTTATTCGGTGATCTTGTTTAGTAATGCATGTGTTTATATGACAGTGTTTGCTTTCTTTTAGGATGGAAATGGAAAGTTCAACTTCGACATAGATACAGTAAAGCATGCAGAAACTGGAGAAAAGGTAAGGCCTGGGTTTATTTATGCAAAAGTTTCTGAGGAAACTTTTAACTTCTATTTAAGGAAAATATACACATGTTTTATGGTAATCAATAGTTTGTGCTTTAAATAAGAACTATTTGTTTATCCTCAATCACAGTAAAACCATGTAACACACAATGACTTGAAATGAACTTGCCACAAACTAAGTCAATTGATAATTTAAGATATTGACTGAAATTTTCACAAAAGGCTGAAATTGGCCTAAATTGGCTTTCATACCATAAAAGCGGAAAGTATTGTCCATGATAAGCCTTTGTGAACTGCACAGGATAATCTCGTAAAACACTACACACATGCATTAAACCCTGTTTTCCCATAACGCATAGCACAGCTCATTCCTGTTACAACCCCCTTTATAGATCAGCAGCTGGTACAATCCCGGGGAGACTTGGGACTCCAAGTTCACGTCCCTGGCCTCTCCCTATGAGGAGTGTAGGGCAGAGTGTGTCGGCATCTATCTGTGCCTCTCCACTGATGCTTTGAGGTGAGCAGGCTAACAAAGGGTTCTTAATTTGTTTGTTTGTACCCACATTTACAAACTGCTGTTTCATTGTTGTTTGTTTGTACCTTAACATAAATTTATGGGTATGTCTATGTGATTTATAATAAAATATGCCATTGTCCAACGTTGTCACAAAAAAGACCAATAATTTGTGTGTGTTTTTTTAACATCACCAAGTCATAAAACCCAATAATTCTTCTTTTTTAGTATATTTTAAAAAAATTGTTTAAGTTACAAATTATGTTATAAAATTTCAATGGCCTAGTAATATTATGGTATTATACATTGTGAACAAAGGGAACTCCAGCCTTCTAGGCCTGATTAACCCTTTATCGCGTAGATGCACATTTTTAACTTTTATAGTTCTTTAGAAAATCTATTTAAATTAAAGACCTTTATTACTAGGTTCAAGCTTTAAAGGCTTCATTTCCAACCCAAAATACTGATGAGCAGCAAACAGCATAAACCCTGAACAGCTTACAGTTACTAGCAGGCTGTTCTGGCTTTTATGCTGGTTGCAAAAGCCATTTCCAATCTACCTCTGAGCGGTAAAAGGATAATGTAACTGTATTCCAGGATATTCGGTCACGATGATGAAGATGGAGATGACATAGTGTACGTCAACTGGCTGAACATGGTGCGGGCTGGCCTGCTGGCCCTGGAGTTCTACTCCCCAGAGAAACAGCAGTGGAGACAGGCACACATGAATGCAAGGTAAATGGTGGTAGAGAAACAGAAGTGGAGACAGGCACACATGAATGCAAGGTATATGGTGGGAGTTTTTCATCCCATCTTTGACTGTTGTCGGTCTGGGTAATGGGCCATAAACCAGCTTCCTGCCTACATGTCTGAACTAGGCAAATCTCTCCAGCTGTTCCCATTCTGCTCAGCTGCTGTGCATATGGTTGGTGGTAGTTTATGGCTTGACTATTCATTGAATAGTCACAGCTATCCTATGACCCCAATGTCTGAGTTGGCGTTGGCTTTATGCTCTGGTTAAGGTGAAGAAGCATCATCTCTATTTCACTGTTTCAACTACAGGTACTCAATTAAAGCTTCATTCATATTTCCATGATCTTTTTGTGAAGTCACTGACAAAGTTCAATAAAGTATGCCTGATATTTTACTCTTTTTTTGTTCTGAAGAAATTTATGTAAGCGTTGATCTGCAAAAAAGCCTTTTCATGTTACAAGTCCTCTCTAGGTGACATGCTGACCAAGAATTGGGTTTAAGGCCAGTATGGTCAGAGTCAAGGTCTTTGAAGCTAAATATAGATGAGCTGTGATCTGTGAAAAGGGGGTTAAATGCATGTGCGTTAAGTGTCGTCCCAGATTAGCCTGTGCAGTCCACACAGGCTAATTAGGGTTGACACTTTCCATTTAACTTGATTTTTGCTAAGAAGAGACTTCTTGAAACATAAAATACTACAAAAGCGGAAAGTGTTGTCCCTGATTAGCCTGTGTGGACTGCATAGGGTAATCTGGAATGACAATTTACGCATATGCATTAAACCCCCCTTTTACAGAGCATGGCTCAGATATAAAAAATCTACTCAATAACTTCAATTTTGATTGAGATACTGGGCTGAAATAGTGATCAGTCTGATCTAGTGATGGATTACTTGTGTGGCCAGTTGGGTCAAGGTCACAGTTACACAAAAATAGAAAAAGAGTTTCTGCTTGATAACTTATTTGTGAATGGAAGTATTATGCTGTTTTGTTTTTGTTTTTTGGTAGCTTACATGTACATCTAGGGTGGAATTGCAATAGGGACAAGTTGGTCAAGGCCATTTTTTTAAATTAGAAAAATGGTTTCAGCTTGAATGGAGGTGGTGTGCTGATGCAGCTTCCATGCAGACCTTTCTTGAAACATAATAAGATTTGATTTAATTAATTGGTAAATAGATTAAAAGTAAGTTTCGAGGCATGCTCTTGTTTAAGTATGCAGTGGACAAGACGCATACATGTCAGAAAGTAGGGCCCCATTTTTAGCTCTGGAGTGTATTTCCCCATCTCTTAAGATACATATAAATTCCCTCTTGATATCTTATGCATACTCCTTAATTAATGGCAGCAATCACACATGGTAAGGTTTGTGTGTTATCTGAAGCTATTTTATTAGGGTGGAAAATAAGGCCCTATTTCCGCAGCTAAAGAGTGTAATTTTAATCGGTTACAATAATCGTTGTTAATTAAAGACAATTTAAAGTCAGATGGAGAATACGAATACAAAACACTTCTGCAAAGCACACATGTCAAGTGAATTATTTGTTCAGCTGCACCATAGTATACTCAAAATTTCAAATACACATTGGAATACAGTATCTTCAATATATAGGATCTGGCACAAGTTGTCATATCCTACCATATTTTATTAAACGAGTTACGGAATTTTGTTAGTAAGTGAGCCTTTGGTGAGCTTACTAACGAATGTCAATGACGAGTTAAATAAAATATGGTATGAAATAACAACGAGTGTCAGATCTTTTTATCACATGCTTTTAAATGAGCATATTAAATAAATATTTACGCAGACATAATGATAAATCCGGAATGTTGTTTACATTGCGTGACGTCATTTGACGTTGCAACGTCATTTCAGCAAAGTAACAAAAATGCAATTGGTCAATCAAATAAAAACTAAGCTTATGAAAACACTTAAAAAGTATATTGCACATGTTTAAGATAAAAATATTCGTTATGGTTTTATTACATGGGAAACAGGGTATGGCATTTGATAAAATCATTTCCTACATTTCAAGTGAAATTAATAAGAGAACAACAAACGTTTCTACTTGATATCATATAAAATATAATCATTTCCTACATTTCAAGTGAAATTAATAAGAGAACAATAAACGTTTCTACTTGATATTATATTAAATATAATCATTTCCTACATTTCAAGTGAAATTATTAAGAGATCAACAAACGTTTCTACTTGATATTATATAAAAACGATTTCCCCTTGATGCATTGTCACTTGAGATCATGTATATATTCACATGCTTCCCCAGGTTTGTGATTCTCCGTGTGTTGCTGGAGGCAGGCGATGGTCTTGTGAAGATTGATAAAATTATGGGAGAAGACGGAAATCCAGACATTGTTATCACTCTTGAACGCTCTAAAATCATCCCAGTTGGCAAACCAGCCATTGGAAACTTCCTTAGAAAACTACAGGTACTGGTATTTCTTTTAAGATGCACTTTTTAGATAATGTCAGTCTGAGATCTGATGAGCTATTGTGGTCAGTTTAGTGTGGTGGGTGGTCTGTCATCAAAGTTAAGCTTGTTCCCTCACTACAACATTTTCATGTATGCTAGAAGTGTTATGAGCTTTTGTGATCACCTTTTTTGTCAGCAGTGCATTGTCAAGTTTGAAACTGGGTCATGTTTGGTAAAAAACTAGGTGACTTAATAAGATGAAAGAAAACTCTGGAGCGACAAATGTCATGAAACTAGCCAAAAATTCTAAAATGTTTCTTGAAACATCAAAAAAGCTGATCAAAACAGTTCAGGTTTTTAGATCTCCTGTTAACAACGTATGGCCTATTAACCTCTTGTAGATCAAGTGTTTATAAAACGTGGTGGTTATGTTTATCTTGACAATACCTAGATCAAGTTTGAATTAGAGTCAGATGCATCAAAAATCTTTATAACTCTAACATTAAATAATGTTAATGACAAGTTTAATTTTCAATCACTTGTTTTCAAACTCAACTTCATGCAGTCAAATATTAGAAACAATTTGTAACCTATCTAGAAGCCAGATTTATAATTCAACATTAATAAACCTTTGTTAGAATATTTATCTTGACAATATCTAGTCAGAGTTTGAATCTGGGTCAGGTGTGTCTTAAACTGAGTTACCTGTTCCAATCTTAAAAAAAAGTAACCATTTTAGATGTCACATTTATTACTCAATCGTGATGACACTTGGTCAGAATGTCTATCTTGACAATATGTAATCCTAGTTTGAAT
This sequence comes from Dreissena polymorpha, assembly GCF_020536995.1. Lineage (NCBI taxonomy): Eukaryota > Metazoa > Mollusca > Bivalvia > Myida > Dreissenidae > Dreissena > Dreissena polymorpha. The sequence continues at coordinate 2,514,367 of NC_068357.1, read as the reverse complement.
CTGGGTCATGTAGCATGAAATGTAGGTCACCTGGTCAAGGTCATATTTATGATTCAATCATGATAAAACTTTGTGGAATGTTTATGGTCACAATATTTAGGTTTAGTTTGAATCTGTTTCATCTCAATCAAAATCTTAAAAAAAAAAACTCTAAATGCCTCATCTATGACTCCATCTTGATAATAAAAATGTGTAAGATTGTCTTGACAATGCCTGAGTTTGAATCAGTGCGGCTTGTTTTCAACAACTTTGTCACTAGGTAATTCTTATAAAACCTTGTTTTCACTCAAGAAGCCACATTTATTACTTAATATTTATGAAATTTGATCAGATTTTTGTCTTGACCATGGCATAGCAACGTTAAAATCTAGGTCAAATGTGTCTTAAAACTAGGTAACTAGGTCAAATCAGAGTATAACATTGTTACAACTCTGGAGGTCAAATTTATAATGCAATCTTTATGAAGCTTGGTCAGAAGGGTTATCTTTACTACGGTATATGTAGGCCGAGTTTAAGGTCACCTTGAGGATTATCTTGACTATATCTAGGCGGAGTTTTAGGTCGCCAGATTAATTTAATGTCAACTCACTTACTTTTATAAAGGCCACATTTATGATTCAATGAAGCTTTGTCAAAATATCTTGGCCAAGTTTCAATATAGGTCATGTGTCTCAAAAACTGTCACCAGGTAAAATCTATACAAAAAAATATGTTACCACTGTAGAGGCCACATTTATAAATTAACCTTAATGACACTTTGTCTGAGAAATTGTTTTGACAATATTAAGATAATGTTTAGCTCGGCTGTTTTCGGTGAAAACCAGAGGTATTGTCATAGCCAGCTCGTCGTGTCGTGTCCTCCGTCCGCGTGGTGCTAAAACCATAACATTTTGTCAAGGTTTTGAACATTGGCTCTAAAATCAAAGTGCTTCCACCTACAACTTTGAAACTTCATATGTAGCTTCACCTTGATGAGTTCTACACGCCACACCCATATTTGGGTCACTAGGTCAAAGGTCAATGTCAATGTTACCTCTAAATAAAACAAACAAACAAAAAATTCTGACCAGCTTTCATTTCTTCTAAAATGCACCCACAGCCGAGTGTGGCACCCGTTATGTGGTGCTCTTATTTATTCTAAAACATACATCACATGTTCAAACCTTAGGCAATTTGTGTACCTTAATGTCAGATGAGTGCTTTAGGGCAATTATGGCCCTCGTCTGTTTTTTTTTTCTGGTTTTCTATTGTTCTAGTTTTTCTTTTGTGTATATCATCAGTGATGATATGGCTGTCATTTTGAATCAATCAATTAACGCAGATGCTTATTCAAAGAATTTATTTGGACCCTATATTATTGATGTTAAATTCAGTAAAATTGCTGGATGGTTCCTAAGGTTTACAATCAATTCTGATGATTTCAATACATGTATGGGCTAATTTGTTTGACTTTTCAGTTTCTGATACATCATTCAATGTATGTTTTATTTCTTAAAGCAACAATCTAATTGGGAAAGGATTATATAAAATATTTCTCTGCAACCATTCTGGACAGTATTTAAACTAGCAGCTAACTATGGAAACCCAACAAATATGAACATGTAACTTTAATGCTAGTTATAGTATTGATCATGATGCAGGTTTACAAGACCACAGCAGACGTTGCTGGAGGCAGGAAGATGTTTGAGTACTATTCCGACGTTCACGACGCTGGGGAACCACACTTCCTCTCGCTGAGGGAAATCGTACTGGCCCGAAAGCAGCAGAGGAAAATGTTTGTTCAGCACAACACTGTGCTTCAGGAAGGTAATACTTTGTTGGGGGTCAAATACAGTTCTGTTTTTAGCCAACCTGAGCATATAGTGCTGATTGGGAGCTTGAATACAGTTCTGTTTTAGCCAACCTGAGCTTATAGTGCTGATTGTGAGCTTTAATACAGTTCTGTTTTAGCCAACCTGAGCACATAGTGCTGATTGAGAGCTTTAATACAGTTCTGTTTTAGCCAACCTGAGCATATAGTGCTGACTGGGAGCTTTAATACAGTTCTGTTTTTAGCCAACCTGAGCACATAGTGCTGATTGGGAGCTTTAATACAGTTCTGTTTTTAGCCAACCTAAGCATTAAGTGCTGATTGGGAGCTTTAATACAGTTCTGTTTTTAGCCAACCTTTAATACAGTTCTGTTTTTAGCTAACCTGAGCTTATAGTGCTGATTGGGAGCTTTAATACTGTTCTGTTTTTAGCCAACCTTTAATACAGTTCTGTTTTTAGCTAACCTGAGCTTATAGTGCTGATTGGGAGCTTTAATACAGTTCTGTTTTTAGCCAACCTTTAATACAGTTCTGTTTTTAGCCAACCTGAGCATATAGTGCTGATTGGGAGCTTTAAGGATTCCATGATGTCTGTCATGTGTCCTGCATGAGCTCATGTGTGCATTTACTTGATCTTATGATTTCACTTCTTTAATCTCTGGACAGATTCCAGTGATTCTTTACAGGAATGATCTTCGGGTGACCCTCTTTCAAAGCTTTCAAATCATTTTAGTCGGTTTCTTATAGCCAGAGCTGTACACATTTTTTAATGAATCTCTAAAACCAATTATAAACTTCAACATAGTAATTTTTTGTCTGCAGATGGCAGCATAGCGTTGAAGTCATATGAGCAAACACCAGCCGGCCTGATCCAGTCATTGGTAGACAGGTTCCCAACCACTGAAGTGGACCCCATCCTTGAGGAGTTGTGGAAGAAAGACAAGTCTCACTTTGAATAGGACAGGATGCCCTTTCAGAAGCAAAATGACAATGGCTATTTGCAAACAACATAAAACAAGAACAGCCTGCGAGTAACTCGCAGTTTTTTTCAGGTTTTATTCTGTTTGCTGCTCATCAGTATCTTAAGTTTGGATATGAAGCCTTCAAAACTTTAATCTAGTAAGAAAGGTCTTTAATTGAATTGTTTTGTTTAAAGGACTACAAACCACTCAAATTGAGTATCTGAGTGGTAAAGGTTTAAGAACGGCAATCAGAACTGTCTCAGTAATGTGTAAGCATATGTGCATGTAGAATATAGAAACCAGGTTGACAAAGTGTTTGAATAAGAAATCAAAATAAGTTTTTGAAAGGAGTTTGTGCGGAAATTGCTTTCATGTTTAAATATATTTCACCAAAAAGAACGCATATTTATCATCTTCAAACAATTAGAAACTGTAATAAGTCCTTGAGCTGGGCTTGTTTTGCAAGTAATGCAATAAAAGATGTGACATGAGTTTATAGACAGTCTTGTTTTCATGGGCCGTACATTGTTTTCATATTAATTGATTCTGTTTGTCAAAAATATTGATATATAGATTAGGGCAGGTTTGATATGCATATTATAGTTATATTAATAACTAAACAGATAATAATACTTTATTTTCCGAAAATGAACCATGTAACACATTTATTATCATAAAATGAGTCAAATGTGTAAAATAAAGTGATAAACTGTTTTGGTTTTTGTCATTGTGTTCTTGAAAGTTTTATAAGAGGTACATAGTAGTTTCAAAAATAATGTTTGTCATCAATGTCTGGATATTTTTCAAATATACTTGGTTTAAAATATAAGATAACCTACAGCATCGCATCAAAGCTTCAGAGTTGTGCTTGCACATTATATCTATTAACCAGTAAACATGCATGCAGTCATACAAAGTTAGCATATTCCATATTGTCATGCTAATTTGAATATCCTTTCCTTCGATGTGTGAAATATATGGTTGTACAAAGTACTAACAGTGTTGATGTCATAGTGTAAAAATGAACGTAATTCATAATTATAATTTGATCAATGTTTTATTTCAAAATGCAACTTACCTCATTTGAATCATGTATTATATGCAAATACAAAAATATTATTTGAGATTATTTCAGGAAATGATAACATCCTGTTTTTTACCAAGGCTCTCTGTCAAGTGATTTCCATTGATGATTCAAAGATTTCACCAAAACAAACATGGTTAAATCTTGCATAACCAGTAAGCACCATTAGATATTCAAAATCAATACAAATGGCATCATAGGCAAATAGAAACGCCCCTCAGCTATATTAAATAGAAGAAAAGAGCTACCTGCAGACTGGAGTGTTTATTATAAGATAAAGATACAGCATAGGCTATATGTTCAAAACATTAAAACCTCAAGAGCTATAATGCTCAAAATCAACAAAAATGTAAAGAATTTCGTCAAATAAAGTTAATACCTAAACAATCAGTGTTCCTTAAAGCAATAGCCACAATTTCAACGCTAGATGTGGTATGATTACATAGATTTTTGTAGATACAAAATGCTCGTTTTTATTTATTTGTGACACAATTCCATTTTAATTTCCCGCAAATATATCTATTCATACGACACACGAACACTAAAACGGTACCATGTTAGTGTTCATGTGTCGTATAAATGGATAGCGTTGCGGGAAATTAAAATGGAATTAAATATGCAAAACACTAATAAAAACAAGTATTTTGTATCTTCAAAAATCTATTATACCAGACCACATCTGGCGTTGAAATTTCGGCAATTGCCATAAGGAACACTGATTTTTAATTTTTTACTTTATTTTACGAAATATTGTACGAAAGTTTTGTTGATTTTGAGTAGTAATGGAGCTTCAATGACCCAATCATGATAATATAAATTATGAACCATTAAAGCATTTGTTTCATTTCAATAACATAGTTTGTGTATAAGCTGAAAAAAATGTTCAACAATGCATATATACTCAGAAAATGAAATTTTACTCAAATTTGATATTCAAAATGCATATTAAAGTCAAGATTAAATGTATTCTTATTCCTTAATTCACAGTTTAGAGCAATAAATAACATGTTTATTAAGAATTTTTATCTAAAAATGTTTTAATTAACTTAAAGCACAGGTGGTTAGCGTGTGGCTATGATATTAATTAGTGAAAACATCATTTTGAATGATAAATTATATTATAACGAAAAATCAACTTTTCTTAAAGGGATCTTTTCACGCTTTGGTAAATTGACAAAATTGAAAAAAGTTGTTTCAGATTCGTAAGTTTTCGTTTTAGTTATGATATTTGTGAGGAAACAGTAATACTGAACATTAACCATGCTCTAATATAGCCAGTATATGCATCTTTTGACGATTTTAAAACCTAAAAATTATAAAGCGTTGCAACGCGAAACGATTGAATAATTTGGAGAGTTCTGTTTTTGTCGTTAAATTTTGTGAAACTACGAAGATTGCTTATATAAGGTATAAAATACGTCAACAATGTGTACGCGGCGGAATAGCTCAGTATGCTAAAGCGTTTTTACTTCAGGACTCTGGCAGGACTTTAGGGGTCACTGGTTCGAAACCTGCTCCGGGCAATGTTCTTTTCCTTTTTTTATTTTTTTTCTTGATTTTTTACTGGAGCTTTTACGATCCAATGTTTACATTTATCAATATAAAGCATTTAATGAATAAGTTAAAAAAATGCCAAAATCTGTGAAAAGGCCCCTTTAAATTTTTTTTTATCAAATATATATAATAACAAGGTATCCAACTCGAAATCACCCGAAAACGGGGTGCATCGTTTTGAACAGCCATTACTTCATCAATTTTGCAGCGATTTTCATGAACCCGGTCTTATTCAACGCAGAAATGAATTTCCTTTCTGGAAATGTATATATCATGTTATATTTCTACACATGCTGGGTCAAATTTAAAAAAATAGCACGATACACAATTCGCTTGACCTACTTGACAATGATCAGACCGTATTTATGAATGAAATCTCCAGTGGTAAAGACACACCTTCGCATTGGACCAATGAAATCACTCGTGTGTTTAAAATGTCAGTTAGTTGACATGTATGTAAACAAAGGTTTCAAACGGCGCTGGACAGTTAGTTTTGATGCATAATGCAACGGCAAGCACGGTAAGAATGTTTTTTTCACACGTTTCATTGAATTATTGTATCGAGGTCAGTGAACTTTGCAGGGAAAATGCCCTTTACTCCGTAAAGATTTCAATCATGACTACGGTCTGATCGATGTAAACTGGGTCATGCGAGTTGTGTTATTTCTTAAAAGTTGACCCAGTATTTGTAAAAATATTGCAAGACATATCCAGAAAGGAAATTCATTTCTGCGTTGAATAAGACCAAGATCGTGAAAATCGCTGCAAAATTGATGAAGTAATGGCTGTTCAAAACGATGCAGCCGGTTTTGGGGTGATTTCGAGTTGGATACCTTGTTATATATATACATTTGATAGTAACATTTTTGTTTTAAGAAAAGTAGATTTTTCGTTATGATATGATAATTTATCATTCCAAATGATGTTTTCACTAATTAATATCATAGCCACACGCTAACCACCTGTGACTTAAAGTCCTTGTTATTGGCTGTCCATCATGAAAATAATCAGAATATTTGATATATTTATATCTTGGCTGCATTTTCAAATGGTTATTGAAAGCTGATCAAAATAATTCAATCTTTTTATCTCAGGTTAGCAACATTCTGTCTTTGGCCTTCCTTTTGATCCAGCATTAATGAGGCTTTGTGGTAATCTTTATCTGGAGAAAAAAGCATAGTCCTCTAAATACCACATATATGAATCAATCGTGATGAAACTTTGTTAGAATGTTTATCTTCAATGTCTAAGACAAGTTTGAATCTGGATCACTTGTTTTCATAATCTAGGACACCAGATTGATTTTAAAAAAGCATTGTAATCACTCTTTAGGCCATTTTCATATTTCAATTTTGGTAAAACTTTGTCAGAAAGTTGATCTTTACAATATCTAGTCTGAGTTGGATTCTGGGAAATGTGTGACCTAAAACCTGGTCATCACGCCCAATCTTTTTGTTCACTTTAGATGTCATATTTATATATTTCTCAATCATAATGAAACTTGGTCAGAATGCTAATCTTAACAATATGTAGGCCTTATATGTATTACCAGGTCAATACTTAATTCGGCCTGCTCTTTGCTAGTTGAGGATGATGCGTACAAAATAACATTGCTGGGATGGCTGATGAGGTTAATGGTGTGGCAATTCTTGCATAGCTTGGAGTTGCCCTTTTTAGCTCATCTATTTTTATTTTTTTTAAATATGAGCTATTGTCATCACGTTGGCGTCGGCGTCCAGTTAAGTTTTGCGTTTAGGTCCACTTTTCTCATAAAGTATCAATGCTATTGCATTCAAACTTGGTACACTTACTTACTATCATGAGGGGACTGGGCAGGCAAAGTTAGATAACTCTGGCTTGCATTTTGACAGAATTATGTGGCCTTTTTATACTTAAAAATTTGAAAATTTTGGTTAAGTTTTGTGTTTAGGTCCATTTTATTCCTTAAGTATCAAAGCTATTGCTTTCATACTTGCAACACTTACTAACTATCATAAGGGGACTGTGCAGGCAAAGTTATGTAACTCTGACAGGCATTTTGACAGAATTATGTGCCCTTTTTATACTTAGAAAATTGAAAATTTGGTTAAGTTTTGTGTTTAGGTACACTTTATTCCTAAAGTATCAAAGCTATTGCTTTCATACTTGCAACACTTACTAACTATCATAAGGGGACTGTGCATGCAAAGTTATGTAACTCGACTGGCATTTTGACGGAATTATGGGCCCTTTATACTTGAAAATTTGGTTAAGTTTTGTGTTTTGGTCCACTTTACCCCTAAAGTATCATAGATATTGCTTTCATACTTGGAACACTCACAAACTATCATAAGGGGACAGTAAAGGACAAGTTGCATAACTCTGGTTGTCATTTTTACGGAATTATGGCCCTTTTTTTACTAAGTAACTTTGAATATATGGTTACATTTAGTGTTTAGATCCACTTTACTTCTAAAGTATCAAGGCTATTGCTTTCAAACTTCAAATACTTTCATGCTATCATGAGGGTACTGTACATGGCAAGTTGAATTTTACCTTGACCTTTGAATGACATTGACTTTCAAATCAAATTATTAAATTTTGCTAAAATTGCCATAACTTCTTTATTTATGATTAGATTTGATCGATACTTTGACAAAACAACTCTTACCTGACATACCACAATAGACTCCACCCAAACCCCCCCATCCCATATTTATTTTTATTATTTTATTTTTGAAATACCGTCCAACCATCCCACCCAAGAATCCCCCCCCCAAAAAAAACACAACAAATTTGGCATTTTTGGAAGATAATGTAATAAATTACCACCCCCACACTATACACCCCTCTCCACTCCACCCCTCCCTTCTTTGTGTTTGAAATTGAGATGGGTCCCTACACCTTTAAAAAGAAAAATAGATGAGCGTTCTGCACCGGCAAGGCGGTGCTCTTTTTCGTAAAGGGATGACCAGATACTTGGTCTCCCCCTAGATCCGGCATAGTGCTGTCATTGCTGCAGTTGTTGCCTCGCCTGCTTAAACAGTTGCCCAGTTAGTTTTGAAATGCCTTTGTCCACTCTTCAAGATGTTCCTGCCTTCAGACTGCACACTGCCTGCTCCACCTCTGCCTTAAGTATAGATGCACCTTCGTCATCAGCTTCTTTTTAGGGATCGTTATAAAAGAGACTGGGGTCTGGTTGAAGCATGTAATTATGGAGGTCACTTAAGTATTCAGTCCACATTTTCACAGGAATGTGAAACTCTTGGTCAAGAAGTTCGCCTCTGTGTCTGTTGTATTACTGGCTTTGGAGTGACTTGTCTTCATGAATGTATTGATGTTGCAGTAGGCCTTCTTACTGCTGTCTAAGGTTATCTCTATCAATATTGATACATTGCTCCTCATTCCAATCCTCCTTTGCCTCGTTCATTTAAAAAATGTGCCACACATAGCATTATTACATTTTTATGCACACACTCAAAATCAGATGTATTCGCGCAAACATACAATGAATGTAGCTTCTCTATGAAGAATAACAATGTACGCCCTATTTTTTTTAAACCTTCGACAATATTATATTGAACGTTTTTGTTGATTGAATAAAAAATATACCACACATAGCATTTTACTTTGTGTGTTTTCAAACACGCGGTTGCACTATTTGGGAAAAAAAAACTTAATTAATTTTGCGCAAACTTAACAAAGTTGTGTATTTTGACAATGACCAGGCACTTGTCTTTGTTTTTATGGCCCCCTTCGAAGAAGAGGGGGTATATTATTTTGCACATGTCGGTCCGTCGGTCGGTTGGTTCGTCCACCAGATGGTTTCCGGATGATAACTCAAGAACGCTTAGGCCTAGGAGCATGAAACTTCATAGGTACATTGATCATGACTGGCAGATGACCCCTATAGATTTTCAGGTCACTAGGTCAAAGGTCAAGGTCACAGTGACTTGAAATAGTAAAATGGTTTCCGGATGATAACTCAAAAATAGTTAGGCCTAGGATCATGAAACTTCATAGGTAAATTGATCATGACTGGCAGATGACCCCTATTGATTTTCAGGTCACTAGGTCAAAGGTCAAGGTCACAGTGACATGAAATTGTAAAATGGTTTCCGGAAGATAACTCAAGAATGCTTATGCCTAGGATCATGAAACTTCATAGGTTCATTGATCATGACTGGCAGATGACCCCTTTTGATTTTCAGGTCACTAGGTCAAAGGTCAAGGTCACAGTGACTCGAGACAGTAAAATGGTTTCCGGATGATAACTCAAGAATGCTTACGCCTAGGATCATGAAACTTCATAGGAACATTGATCATTACTGGCAGATGACCCCTATTGATTTTCAGGTCATTAGGTCAAAGGTCAAGGTCACAGCGACTCAAAACGTATTCATAATGGCTGATCTACAACTGACAGCCCATATGGGGGCATTCATGTTTTACAAACAGCCCTTGTATTATAGTTTAGAAGTCAAATTTGGTAATATAAGAGCTTGTCTGAACTTAGGGGTGTCAATTTTCCGGATTATTCCGGAAATCCGGATTTGAGCCGTCCAGGGTTGAATTTGAGGTGAATGTAAATCCGATGAGTTTGTTAAAGGCGGTTGGGGGTAGGGACAAAATTCTTTTAGTGCGGGATCATTTCAGAACGAATATTGTTATAGCATCGTCGGCATTCCGGACATTTGCGCTTGGTACCGATTTTATTTATTGATTTCTGATTGGTAAGCGGCTGGCACTGACATGAGCAGGCACTGGCAAAGTAAAGCACTGCAATATCATATTTTAAAACAATATGTTAATCAAATTATATATTGACTGCGTATTTGCTAGGTTACTGGTTACTGGTTTTCATTTTCTGCAGTCAAACGATATGCATATTTAATTTCATTTGCAAATGATGTATCGCGACATGTTTTCGGACAGTCGTTTTCGGATACGCTGGTTTGTTAATTACATTTCGAAGTTCTTAATAGCATTTGTTTAGAATGACAAATACACCTGCGGTGTAACGGATGGTTTGGTTTATAATATTTTGCATTGTACTCACCAGAAATTGCACCTAAAAAGACTATTAAAAAAGAACAATAAGCTAGGGCTCGGGGGGTTGGGCCCTCTCTTCCCTTTATCCTACGGCTTAATTTTCCGGATTTCAAATTTGGGCCAATTGACACCCCTGAATTTAAATTTTATTTAGTCTCAACTTTAACTTTGTCATTCATACTTCTATTTTTTGTAAATGGTTTTAAATTAATGAAGAAATTATCAAAAACGTTACCTGAAGCGATGTTTTGTTGACTACCGATTGTCCCACACATAGCCGAAAAAGTCACGTGGTACAGACACATTGTAGGTACCGGTAATTGACGTATTGTCACTATTACAATATTATATATATATGAACACTTTCTATGGCATTATTAACGAAGCTGCATACCTGATGGCGATAGATATAACTTCATGGCAAACAACTTGTACGGCACCGTTGGTGCATTTTACAAGGTCACGCGCCGAACGGTAACATTGACCAGTACATTCGACAGGGAATTTATCGCTGTACTGAAGGATGGTGTCCCAATGTTGCCCAAACCAAGATATATTGGCCATCAATGAGAGTCGAACTGTACCGAAGATATACACAAATGCTAAATCTACGCACCAGCAGCACAGACTGCCGTTCCTGTAGCCCTTTAACAGTGAGGATATCGAGAACAAACTCTGGACCACAGAAAGATGATGACTCAACGTTCTTAAGGCGTATCACACTACTTCTGTGAACTTGTATAATGCAAGTCAGTGAAAGCCAATCGCCGCAATAAATTTACAACCGAAAAGGGTCCTACAATATCGGAGCGTCAAGTTTTCCGATCGCATCGTGTTTTGTCTTGTAGCATGTGAAATCTTACGGTCGAAGTAGGACAACACGATTCGATGATTACGATATTTTGTATGGGTTCTCTAGTCTTACTCCCGCAATCCCGCAACCTCGCATCGTGCATTTGCTCATTCGCATTACTATAAGTGTTCTGGCACGTCGTAAGTTCGAAAAACGAGTGGAAATAACGGAACACCATAGTTATGACTCATCTTGGGCGATATCTCGTTTTAAACTAATTTTGATTTCACTGTGTTTGTATCAGTCTGTGAAACCGTTATTGACACATTTTAGTTGCCATAGTCCTAGTTCTTCTTGAATGCTCTGAGCTTTTATGAGCGACCCTGAGGGTCAATAGCTGGGAGTTGTATTATTGCAACAAACCATAGCCCAACTCCAAGCTACTGAACAGAACGTAGGTAATCATAATCAAAGGCACTGCAGTTGTTCGCTCTTTGAACGTACGGTATTTAATATTCCTTATAGTCAACGGACATGAAGTTCGACTTTTGAACACCAATGAAATATACTTTTAATTGTCAAAAGTGGTGAGATTTTTGAAAAATGAGGAAAATGCTATCGATAAACAATCTCTCATAATTTCATGCAGGATTCCCACAAAGTCCACTTATGATTACAAAGATGAAAAAATAAATTCAACGTATATCTAATGCCTCGGTCACACTGTCACGAATCAGAGCTACAAACGAGCTACGAACACTTTTCGGCACAGTTCGTAGCTATCCTTACTGGATCGTGGCTCTTCGTACTTGATCCGTGATCAGTCGTAGTAGTTTTTGGATATCCGTAGCGACTCTTGGCAAATTGTGAACATGTTCAAAAAATTGCAACGAATTTATCGACCGTAGCGTATCCGTAGCAGTCCGTACTGATCCGTGCTAGTTCGTAACGACACCGTAATCGTCCGTACTTTTGCGTAGGCCCAAAGATTTTCAAGGACTTCCACGGATTGATAGTAGTATAAAAACAAGTAAACCGCGGCCATTTTCTTAGGAACAGTGAGGTGCTCTGAGGTGCGGGTCAAGTCGATAGTGTTGCGGCCATTTTGTTAGGAGCGGGTCAAGTTGAGGTCAAGTCAATAGTCCAGGTGTAAGGTGGTTTTCACCTTGTGCCTGTTATGCATGTATTCGCTTAGGGGTATGATAATAAATGAGGGTGAATTCACCTGCGAGTTATGCGTGACTTTTGGTATTAGAAGCGATTCCTTATGATCGAAGCGCTATCGATTTGGCGCTTTTTTTACGAACCCGATATAATTTTGAATGTATTTGAAAAGCGAGCGGTATTGAACCACAGGCGCGCAGAACGTTTTACATGATTTAGCGCTTTTATTTTACGAACTCGATATATGTTTGAATGCATTTGAAAAGCGAGAACTTATTTGTAATAGTTTTCTACAATGATTGTCAATAGTGGACGGTTATAGAAAAAACAAGATAAATTCAGATTATGTTTTATTTGTTGAGCCTTAGATAAATAGGCATATGGTACGTGTTAAGAATGCATGAGCATTCAAGCAATATGAAACTAGCTGCAATCACATAGTATTAAACTAATCACATAAAGGTAGTATTTAGGAAAAAGACAATACACGCAAATATTCAGCACTTTAAATATACCAAAAGAACTGTAAGCACATTACGTATTTGTGCTTTTTGTGTGCAAACCCGATATATTTCTGTATGTATTTGAACAGCGATCATTCCCAGTGCAATTTACACTCAATTGTAATATTAAGTAGCCGAGTTACGATACTCTCTCTTATGTTAAATGACAATTGGAAATGTTCGAGTAAACTGTACCGAAACTTTGCTGTAGAAGTTAAATACAATCCAAAACTTTAGGGACCCTTTGTTTTCAAAAGTTTGCTGAGCATGAACAATCTGGTATACACATTAAATTATTTAGAATAATTAGAAATATGCATAATAAGTGTTACTCATGTGTTAAGTCATGTACCTCTGAATAGAAAATTTATGATATTAATCTCAAAAGAGGATGGTAATGTCCTTGATTACATTTCTCACAGTCTGTAGACAATTTTAAATTTTGTGAACAAGAAAGTACCCTTTCTGGAATAAATAGAGATTCCACAATACTAATTTTATTGTTATTTTCGAATGAGAAGGTCATGGTGGTAAATCACCATCGCAGATACAGAACCATTTAGATAAACATTACCTGTAGTATAATTTTTGGAGGCTATATGTGACTTTGAACACAAAGATGATGTTTTACGTAAATACGGTAAAATCTGATCAATAGTATGGTCACAACATCAAAATGGTCCATAAGTTAAATTATATTTACACTTCCATTTATGAACATGTTACTTTCACTTTAAACCGAAAACATCTGCTCAGGCTGGCTTTCCTGAGTTCTGTTTCTATTACGATAATTTAATGTGTATACCAGATTTTGCATGCTAAGCAAACTTTTGAAAACAACGGGTCCCTAAAGTTTTGGGTTGTATTTAACTTCTACAGCAAAGTTTCGGTACAGTTTACTCGAACATTTCCAATTGTCATTTAACATAAAAGAGAGTATCGTAACTCGGCTACTTAATATTACAATTGAGTGTAAATTGCACTGGGAATGATCGCTGTTCAAATACATACAGAAATATATCGGGTTTGCACACAAAAAAAGCACAAATACGTATTGTGCTTACAGTTCTTTTGGTGTATTTAAAGTGCTGATTATTTGTGTGTATTGTCTTTACCTCAATACTACCTTTATGTGATTAGTTTAATACTATGTGATTGCAGCTAGTTTCATATTGCTTGAATGCTCATGCATTCTTAACACGTACCATATGCCTATTTATCTAAGGCTCAACAAATAGAACATAATCTGAATTTATCTTGTTTTTTTCTATAACCATCCACTATTGACAATCATTGTAGAAAACTATACCAAATAAGTTCTCGCGCTTTTCAAATACATTCAAACATGTAGCGAGTTCGTAAAAAAAAGCGCTAAATCATGTAAAACGTTCTGCGCGCCTGTGGTTCAATACCGCTCGCTTTTCAAATACATTCAAAATTATATCGGGTTCGTAAAAAAAGCGCCAAATCGATAGCGCTTCGATCATAAGGAATCGCTTCTAATACCAAAAGTCACGCATAACTCGTAGGTGAATTCACGCTCATTTATTAACATACCCCTTAGCGAATACATGCATAACAGGCACCAGGTGAAAAACCACCTTACACCTGGACTATTGACTTGACCCGCTCCTAACAAAATGGCCGCAACACTATCGACTTGACCCGCACCTCAGAGCACCTCAGCACCTCACTGCTCCTAAGGCTCCTAAGAAAATGGCCGCGGTTTACTTGTTTTTATATTACTATTGATACGAAGAACTTCGGAGCGGTACGGTTTCGCTACGTATTAGCTGCGATTATTCAAAGGATATACTGCGGAAAGCCACGGTTCTAGTACGTTGTACTACGGATAGGCAGGAATTTGCTCGATCTTGTACGATGTACTACATTTCAGCACGAAACAGTACGGACATCTACGGTCCACTACAATAAATTGCTACTAAATACATTAATGAAATGATAAAGCAATCGTACTTGCATTTCACCCCAGGAAACCCGATACCTTGCGAGTCGTGTAATACCATAGGGGACTGTGGTGTGCATTTCGGCACGAACATAAATAGGGTAAGTAAATTGGAAAAATTAAATTTTTAAAAGTCCTATTTGAAACAACTGTGTATTAACATTGATAACAAAGGTATTGGCCGACATGTAGAAAAAATCCTGACAAATTTTCTTAAAAAAATGAGCGAAATGTGGCTCCCTGAAGTAGAAGATCGGGCAAAACGGACCATGTTCAGGCATTTAGGGGAGAAAAAACTGCTTTAATTTGCAAGCCACTGCAATAATTAAAGGATTTATACAAACTTTCACATGTCTGCCATAACCTCTAAGCAGGGTTTCTCCAGAAAACTAGTTATTGTGGAGACATTTGCGTTTTTAATGACCATGTTGGGAAAACATGGATACCATCTGGTGAAGACCAGGAAACCATATGTGTGCAGTGACTTCATAATTCTTTTTGTGACAAAAAACCTAATTTTCAGCCATTTTAATGTAATTTCTTTGCTTTGTAGTGGCCTATAGTAAGTGTATGTGGGCACAAATGCATACAAATGTACTTTTAATGCTTTTTAATACATTCAATGATATTATTTGGCTGTCATCCAACATCATTTCAGAAACTTGAATCCTTTGTCTTATATATAATGTGGTTATTCAATGTCCACTTTAGACATGTAAAGATGATAGTTTTATCTTAATAACTAACTCGTTTGCCAGTTTGTGCTAAAATTACATTGTATCACAATGCTAGTGTTGCCCCCCCCACACACACACATTATTATACCGCCACAAAGTCTGTTTCGGGGGCTATATAGGAATCAGTTTGTCACGATACTTGCTGAATTGTATCAAACATGAACTTAAAAATATTGCAGAGGCTTCCATATGCAAACAGCGCTGTCATCTGTGTATCCAGAACCAGAGTACGATTCTGATATGCCAAATATTCCATGTGCAACAGAAAAAGGAACAGATAAACATTGTATAACAATAAGGTATGCTGATAGTTCTATTCTGTATATACAAAAAGTGAAAGTATTGCATAATACATAAATATTACATGTCTGACAGGGTGACAGTAAATTTGTCAACTTGAGGAAATAATTTTTTTCCGAAAGTTGACAAATTTACTGTCACCCTGTCAGACATGTAATATTTATATAATGACCAATGCGTTAATGACATCATAATACAGTTCTGCATGCTCAGATGTTATCTTGATTTTCAAAATATTTTGTTTTTGTTAAGATAACATCTTGTCCATGATGTTCCATAACTAATCAAGGAAAAATCTGTATTCGTTTGCAAAATATTACATAATACGGTTAATACTCCATTGTGCTATTTGAAACATGTTATATTACCTTAATGTTCTAGATTTACAATTTTATTGACATAATGTATTTCTGATTTGTAATTACAGGAACCATTTCTTTGATACCAGTGATAGAATTCGTGTCAAAGGGAAACGGAAAAGCTGTCTCATTAGTGCCCCGGAGTGTCCAGCTAAGCGACAGAAAGGTGTAAGACAGTATCATTCATCAGACGAATCCAAGATTCTTGCGCATGTTCGTAAAGGCTTATCAGACATTTTAAGGGCATAGACAACACAACATTGAATACTAAAACATGGATATAGCATGTACATGTAATGTTATGATTTAAAAAGTAAGAATAACAGATTGCAAGAACACAGTTTTTATAGATTTATTTGAAATGATTGAGACAATGATTACCATGGAAAACATTGATCATAAAGAATTAATCAGTAATTAATGTAACAAATGATAAGTATAAACAAGAAAGGTATTTTCTTCTTTCCAAAACATTATTTATAAACAATAAAACTGGCATTTATGTAAAAATGATTATAATAGTATAAACCAGAATTGTGTGTTGTGTTTCCTTACACACCAGCATGTTAGAAAAATGTAAAAATAAAGATAATAAAACTTACTGTAAAACAAAGTGTTCTTTATTAAATACATCTTACTAACCAAGGACTAAATTTAAATATTGTTTGTTTCCCCCTCCCACTACCTACCAACCAAAATTCACCCTACCTGAAAACTTCATTGCAAACTAAAAAATGATTTTTTTTCTCAGGACAAAAATGACGACGTACGTTCATGATATAGTGCCATTGAACTGCCAATCAATCAAAAAATGCAAAATTATTATCAGTATATTTCTTAGAATTATAAACTATCGTATGTATATATTATTAACTAGGTTGCATATAGTGGAACAGAAATAATTGTTTTATCAAGCTGCTTTATGCATCTTGAAAACGATATAAGATTTTTTCCCTACCTATCCACCCAACCTTAAATACCATATGGGTCGCGAGAGAGAATACAAACACTATTTTAATCTAAGGCACAGTCAGTTGTGTACACAACTAGGGTCCCGGATCAGACTGTGCTGATAAACATGTACTGTGTTTATCTGGATCAAAAACCATTGAGCATGTTCCTATTTGACTAGAAAACAAAGATAAAACAAACGTAGATCCTTCTGACTCATTAATGAAATGAGTAGTGTCATGTAATTATTATGATAACTGTCATTGATGTAAAAATGATAATAATAGTATAAACAAGAATTGTGTGTTTCCTTACACACCAGCATGTAAGAAAAAATTAACAAGGGCTGTTTGTAAAACATGCATGCCCCCCCCCATTTGGGCTCTCGGTTGTAGTGACAGCCATTGTGTGAATATGTTTTTGTCACTGTGACCTTGACCTTTGACCTAGTGACCTGAAAATCAATAGGGGTCATCTGCCAGTCATGATCAATGTACCTATGAAGTTTCATGATCCTAGGCATAAGCGTTCTTTAGTTATCATCCGGAAACCATTTTACTATTTCGGGTCACCGTAACCTTGACCTTTGACCTAGTGACCTGAAAATCTATAGGGGTCATCTGCGAGTCATGATCAATGTACCTATGAAGTTTCATGATCCTAGGAATAAGCGTTCTTCAGTTATCATCTGGAAACCATTTTACTATTTCGGGTCAACATGAACTTGACCTTTGACCTAGTGACCTCAAAATCGACAGGGGTCATTGGCGAGTCATGATCAATGTACCTATGAAGTTTCATGATCCTAGCCCCAAGCGTTCTTGAGTTATCAATAGGAAACCACCTGGTGGACGGACCGACCGACAGACCGACATGTGCAAAGCAATATACCCCATCTTCTTCGAAGGGGGGCATAAAAATACACATAATAAACGTTACTCTAAAACAAAGTATTCTATATTAATTACATCTTAATAAACTGGGCCTAAATTTAAATATTGTTTGTTTCCCCCTCCCACAACCTACCCACCAAAATTCACCCTACCTGAAAATTTAATTGCAAACTAAAAAATGAATTTGGGACAAAAATGGCGACGTACGTTCAATATCTGATGCAATTGCAATGCCAATAAATCAAAAACTGCAAAATTATTTTCAGTGTTATTTCTTAAAATCATAAACTATTGTATGTATATTTTATTAACCAGGTTGCACTTAGTGGAATAGAAATAATTGTTATAATATATCAAGCTGCTTTATGCATCTTGTAAAAAATATATGATTTTTTCCCTACCTACCTACCAAACCTTAAATACCATATGGGTCCCGAGAGTGGAAACAAACAATATTTTTATGTAAGGCCCAGTCAGTTGTGTACACAACTAGGGTTCCGGATCAGACTGTGCTGATAAACATGTACTGTGTTTATCTGGATCAAACACCATTGAGCATGTTCCTATTTGACTAGAAAACAAAGATAAAACAAACGTAGATCCTTCTGACTCATGAGCTAGCAGTATACGGAATATAACTGCCTCCAAATCTGATACTATTAATTTTAGTCTTACAACTTAACATATGATATCAGCAATGGAAAACAATACAATTATAATAAATACAGTCATATTGGAGCCCCCTTGCATTTCTTCTCATGTCTGTGTAGATTTGGCCGATACTTAATGGGCTTTCTACATTTTGAGCATTTCAGTTCCAGCTTTTGATGAACCGCGCGTACGTGTTCTTTTAGCGAACGTGGTTCCATATATTTAACACCACAGATGCTACAACAGTTCTCCTTCTTTCCTGAACATATTTTGGCATGCATCTTCATTGCAGAATGGCTATTGAAGCTTCTAAAACAAGTAATACACTCATGTGGCCTTAAATTGCCGTGTGTATTGGTATGATCATCTCGTGTTGTTTTGTCTCTATACGTTTTATCACATCCTGGATGTTGACACTTTACCATCTTGGATGGAGTTCCCATATCATGTGTAGCAGGGTGGCGCTCTAAGTTGAATTTCCTACTGAAATACTTGCCACAATGTACGCATAAATGGTGCGGATGTTTTGCCTGTTTATGTTCCAGTAGTTTGCTTAAATCCTCAAAGAAAAGTGTGCAAAGAGAACACTTGTATGAGTCTACATTTGAATGGACCTTAAGATGCCTTGACAGTGATCTTTTCACTTTATATGATTTGCCACAAATTTCACAATTAAAGGCTTTTTCATGCACGTCGACCTCTCTGGATATATTTAGAAATGAGCCATCAAGTATATCTGGATCACTGTTTGCCTCCTCAGGATCATCAGCAGCATCTTCTACAAACATCTCCGCATCAGCAGCAAAAGGTCTAGCAGCGGCTCTATATCTGTAGGTGACTCCATCTAAAATATACATGTATGTAAATCAGCATTTATTAGTAACTTAACAGTCAGGTTGTAAGGAAGTTGTTTTACAGTGAAACATCCACTAACAGTAACTGTCAACAACAAACATTCATCTCCAAACAATTTCACTAATGGCAACCTCTTAGTTTGGTTTACCTCCCCTTATCTTATCAAATATATGCTATGCACGAGTCAATGTAATACAAGGATTGCTACCTCTTCCTATTTCAACATTTAAAACAAGAGCTGTCAGAGGACAGCGCGCTCGACAATTCAAGTGCTTGACAGTTTAACCTAACCCATCATGGGGAAAGAGTTCATATTTAATAAGGTAAAGGTAATATAGTCATAATCTATGTGGAAGAGGAGCATAATTTAAACATATTGATCCCTTATGATTGTAAGAAGTTGTACTCTATAGACAATTCTGAGTTAAGGTATATTTTCCACAATCCATTGAACATTTGTAAAGACATAAAACAAACTAATAGATTTTATTAACAAGTTTGATAGCAATAGCTTGAGTGGGATTGTTGGACGTTCCTTCAAAAATAAAATAAATAAATATGTGTGTTGTTTTTTTAACATGCTTAAAAAAAATTGGGGGTGGGGGTGGAGAGAGGGGTACAATATGGGGTGTGGTCAGTTATTAGATGATTATTATAAAATTAGAAAAAAAGGATTATTTTTTTTTTTGGGGGGGTGGATGGGGGGGGGGTATTCTGTGGTGGGACGTGATGGATGGAGTCCATTGTGCTATTTCAGGTAAGGGTTGTTTTGTTAAAGTATGAATCAAATATGATCAGAAATAAAGAAGTTATTGCAATTAAAGCAAAATTTATTAATTTGACTTTGAGAGTCAAGGTCATTCAAAGGTCAAGGTCAAATTCAACTTTCTAAGTGAAAAAAGAACCATAATCCTTATAAAACGCTTGTATTGTGCTGTTTTGTACTGTTTTGGCAATCGGTCACTTGCCTTAAATAAAGGACCAACTAATTGTTTTTAATGAAAATTCAATACTGCTGCAGCAGCTGGAGTTTCACTTCTTTATATTGATACAGTTGTCTGCTCTTGTTAATAGAATGGGGTCATGCTGGTAAAGAAGTATGCAAATTATGAAAGCAATATGTCAAGGGACATTGAAAATATTTGAGGTGGTACGCAAACTTTAACATAGATTTATCAATAATATGCATATTCTAAGTGAAAAAAGCGCCATAATTTTTACAAAATGCTTGATACAGTTGTCTGTCTATTCAGATACATAACTAACAGTTACAAAAACTACATTGCAAAAAATGTCTTAAAATTTACCAATATATTCCAAAGCCTGCATCTACTTTTGTCCAAATATAGTGATTGCTTGCAAGATATCTCAAGGTTTTAGTTGTACTGTAGCCATGGAAACCAATATTAAAAATGCATACTGTAATAAAGTGAGTATAGGTAAAATGTCTTCAACATTCAAACATATTATATCAACATGAGAGCTATTGTTACTCTAAAATCTATCATTGTCATTGCACAAAATCAAAGACTGCTTGTGATTGTAAATTTGTTACAGCAACTAGCTGTAATATGAGCTTTTATTAGTCCCATTTTTGGTTGGCAACTTGCATTATTACATCTGCAAGTGGGATAGACAGGAATAGTTGCTTTTGCACAGTTTTCCATTTCATCCTCTTAATATATCACATGGATTTAGCAGACATGCTTAGTGTTTTCTGGTGGTGTGGTTTTTATAACTTATCAAACTTCTTCTCAAGAAGGTCAGATATCTATCTATCTATACTGTCTAACTCCCCTTGCGGTTATTATTGACAATAGACCGTCACATAATTTAGTAATTACCCAATTATCTCCCCTGAATACTCTCCGCGTCCGCCATTACACTACTGCCAAACAACCGGTAACATATATAAGAGAGCACCGATTATTCAACGGGTGAATTTCTTTCTTTTTGTTAAACTTGTTTGTTTGTCATGCAAATTGTATGAAATAAAGTTTTTCTGCTAGAGGAGATGTTAAGTTAGTGATATAACAGAAAAATGTTTGAAAAACGTGCATTTTTTAGGTATTTGTCTAGGAAAATAAACACGTTAACACATTAAAAAAAAACCATTTAATTAAACTAAATGCAATATTTATCATTTGATTATATGCATCAATCTTAAAATCGCGTAATCCTTTGCATTCCAGTGTTGAATTGCCCGTTTGTTCTGCATAATCCGATTATCTCGTTTTGATCAGATATTATCCAGACTTAACTAACAACATGGCGTCATCCCGGGGTGTCATAAACCACACTGGGTGGCAGATGACAGTCTGGTCATTAAACACAATTGATGATGCCACCATGTCTTCTCTTTCTGGTAGTATTAAGCAGTCATTTGGTTTAATATTTTACCTCCGACATACTTAACAGTTGCGTTCATTAGATATGTTACATATTGTACAAATTAAAAGTTATGTCCAATATAGAATATCAGAAATTGTACACCGTAAAGATACTAGCCCGTTTAATCCCTGGTTTAATTTATGAAAAAAAGTATTTGATAATTATAAAATTTACCTAAAAACATAACATTTAACGTATTTAGCGGGTATCGGTTAATTAAAACTACGTCATTTCGTATGAAGATTTAATGTTACGGCAATGCACGAACGACATCATAAAACAAGAAATTACATTTGACACGAACGGGGGTAAATATTGTTTTAAAAAAATATTAATATAGATATATGTGTGTTAAAATGTTAGATATTTGCCACTCGTACTCACTAGTAACGAGTGTTCAATATACATGAATACACAGTTCAAATTGCATCATGTAAAGTTGTGTTTTTCAGTTGTATGTTTATATTCCTCAATAGCGTCATTCTCTGTACAAAACCCATCAAATTAAAATTACATGTTAATACTGTCATGCACTTCGCTTTTAATAGGGCATTGTAGTACGTTTATTTTACGTTTATTTTCAATGCACCCCTTATACTTTCTATTACTCACGTGTTTATCACACTAACGTACTCATGCCATTCATAATTATATTTTTATAATTAGATGTATTACTATTGTAATTTATTGAAGCTTTTCTGCAAAAAATATTACGGCTTATGCATAGAGCTCTTTGTTGTGTCAAATTGTCGGCCTTTCAGTCTTCAGATAATCTTTAATTTGATGCTTATGCCGCGTTTTTAAAGTTGCAAATAAATGTATTAATAAATTCGTTTGGCGCTTAATAATATATTTTTGAAATATTATTTAGGTGTTTTTTTCGGAGTTTTTTTTTGTGTGGATTAATTGACTAAACATTTGGTGTCGTTATCCATATGTTTTGCGTTACTTCAAAGACCTATAAAATACATTTTTTAGTATTTTTTAGCTTTATAGCTGTTAAATGATTCACAGATGAAAATATAGATATATCACATAGATCACATTCTCTTCATCTTCCGAATAATCACATAAAAGATCGTCAAGATCAATATCACTCTCTCATAATAAAAATCTCGTTTTTTAACGTGACAAAATTCCATAATTAAATATAAATCAAAACCACAATTTTTTATCTTTGATATCAGTTAGAACAAGAAAAATAAAGGAAGGCGTATCAAAAATATCATACTTAATATAATATGTTATGATTTTGGAGTGTAGATTTTTACCACATGAGACCAATTACAAACAATTAGCGGTAATTAATTGCGCGAGAATCTTTAATAAGTATTAATTAAAATATAAATTGCTTGATGTTGCGGCTATTAAAATCAACACAACAATACATGCGTGAATTGTTTGTGAAACGTTAAAAGTAACAAGTCTAATCAAAGACATAGTATGAGCGACTGAACCGGCAAATTTTCGCCGATGATTACCACTTGATTACAGATATAAAAAAAAACAAATACACGAAAGCATTTTAAACATTTTATTTGTAACAATCAATCTCAACTTCAAACAATCATTTAAACAACAAAAATGTGATAATCGCCTCACATTAATTCATTAAGTAATTTATTTATCCGACAACGGTTAAGCGGGTATTCTCTACGTTTTTGGCTTTTGGAATCGCAGTCTCGCACCAGTTAGCAGCAGTGTAATGGCGGACAGTCACGTGACTGACAATATGGCGGCGGTCAATTTATCGATTATGGAACGGTCTATATGGTGGACAATCCAGTTATCGAACACATAGGGAATTACGTTAAAATTGAAACACTTAAAATAACAAAAACATTATGTTTTAATAAATTACTAAAAGTTCAATAATTTAATAACTTATCTGTAAAGTTTTTCAGCAAATATCCTTCTCGAATTCATAACAATGATTAAACTTGTCTGTGAACAAGGTTAGTGTTATTCTTTTAATCAACTGTACTTTGTGTGGTTAAATGTATAAAATCGGTATCAACCCCATGTGTTGAAGTCTTGTTTGCGGCTATATATAGCAATGGCCAAATTCGTTAAAAGGGGAGTAACAAATCAGCTCATTGAAATTAAAAGGTCAAAATCAACTATTTGTTTGATAGACAATTCTTTCCAAGGACAGTCTGTGACGAATTTTATGTTACTTAAATACTCTTAACAGTAAAATCACAGAAAACTTAAGGCAATCTAAACAAAATTAAGCGCAAGTTTAGCGGCGTCATTTCAAATGAGTTTTTCTCATTATGACACTTGTCGAATAAGCACCAAAAGTCTCAGAACACGCCACATAAATATTATACAATTATAAACCCCATATACACTTATTAACACATCATTTTAATGTACCTAACCAATTAATAAATGCGACAAAGCAGTCAAGTCTTTCTTTATATTTTCCAAAATAGTGTTGGTAAAAAGAAATAAAACTCGAGACTGTTGAAAAGGCACTATTGATAATATATAAGGCATTACAAGTACATCTGAATGCATATGTGCCCACATACACTTACTGTATGCCTCTACAAAGCAAAGAAATTGTAACAAAATGGCTGAAAAAGAATTATAAAGTCAATGCGCACATAAGGTTTCCTGGTCTTCACCAGATGGTATCCATGTTTTCCCAACATGGTCATTAAAAACGCAAATTTCTCCACAATAAATAGTTTTCTGGAGAAACCCTGCTGAGAGGTTATGGCAGACATGTGAAAGTTTGTATAAATCCTTTAATTATTGCAGTGGCTTGCAAATTAAAGCAGTTTTTTCTCCCCTAAATGCCTGAACATGGTCCGTTTTGCCCGATCTTCTACTTCAGGGAGCCACATTTCGCTCATTTTTTAAGAAAATTTGTCAGGATTTTTTCTACATGTCGGCCAATACCTTTGTTATCAATGTAAATACACAGTTGTTTCAAATTGGACTTTTAAAAAATTAATTTTTCCAATTTACTTACCCTATTTATGTTCGTGCCGAAATGCACACCACAGTCCCCTATGGTATTACACGACTCGCAAGGTATCGGGTTTCCTGGGGTGATTTGTTGAGTTCACAATCATGAACTGCCAGCAAATTGCGTTTGCGATAAATTTGTTACACTTGGATATTGATATGGCACACAATGCAGAGGCCGTAGTCGAGCTGCTTGACGATATGCACAGAGGTAATAATGATTCATTATCGTAGAACTAGTATAGCTTTGTGCTAAGGTTACGTATTTTGAAAATATTAGAATCTGAACTTACTAGTAATACATTTTTTTATTTGCAGGTAAGTGTCTGCCTCATATGCCTTTTAAATCTTGCTCTTTTACGTGATTTAATAATTGTTAAATTAATAGCCGACATAATAAAATACAAAATTAATCATTCTTTCCTAAGCATAATCTATATGTGTACATCGATGATTACATACATTATCAGGTCAGAGAAGAAAAAGGAGGTGGTGGATAAGAGACTGGCTTTTAAGACAACCCGGCTCTTGGTTTTGGATGGAGGATGTAGACTCTTCCCCAGACACGGCTGATTCCATTATTTCTATTACGCGCTGTTGCTGCCGCTTGCATGTTCTCTTTTTGGGAGGCATTCTGTGTATTACAACTCAAGAGGCTGTGAGCGCAATGTTCAATCGTTTCCTACCTGTCCGTACTAGTCCGTCGCGATTCCCATTGCTTCGTAGGGGACCGTTCTAGTTCGTTCTTACCCGTACTAGACCGTAGAGGATCCGTAGTTAGATCGTACTGATTCGCATGGCATCGTACTTAATCGTACCAGACCGTAGCGGATTCGTAGTTTGATCGTACCGATTCGTGGCGCTCCGTAATAAATCGCGTCGATCAGTAGCAGTCCGTACCTTCATTCTATACATAGATGGTGACGTCACTACGTTATCGTCAGTAAGACCGGTGTGACACAATGTCCGTACCTTTCCTTGTTCGTTTTCCAACATTTTGATGGTTAATTCGTTGTGCTCAGTACTGAAATCGTAGCGGCCTTCGAATTTTGACAATTTCGTAGTCATTCGTAGCCGATTGAATCGAAGCTCATTCGTAGCTCTGATTCGTGACAGTGTGACCGAGGCATAAGTTGGCGCTAAGGAAAAGTCTGTAAGTCTAACAAATAATGAACCACACCAAAATTTTAATAATAAATGTATTGGTATTAACGAGCTTTGTATTAAATTCTCGATCAAACCAAATTAAAAAATAATAAATATGTTTAGCCTGAAATTAAATCCTTCATTTAATGTGTTTACATTTCATTTTTATTCATTTTCATGTACTGACATTAACGCGTAACTCCTCTACTCCACCGTCACCAATATTTTTTTGAACGAACCATCTACTGTAATGTTAATTCGTAAATTAATGTTTTTTTCTATAGTTTCAATGGATCAATACTTTTTAATCGTGTGCATTTATTCCAATTTATAATTTTCACCCTAAATACTTAATGTTCTGAATTCCACGTCTATATTGAGCTACACGCCTACAACACCTGGTCTGTTGCAACATGCACGCTTTTCATGCATGGAACTAGACAGACGACATCAACTATTTCGAAATCGTTTTAAAACACGTTTTTAGATGCGTACAAAGGGTTTTTAATCAGTCAATATTAACAAAATGGCTAAAAAAAAGCGAAATATACATATATGTACTGAAATTAAATTGCTACCGCGTAGATTCTTTAAAGGTTGTTGTTTCGACAACTTACTCGCCATAAGGATTCAATTGCTCACCATTTCCTTTTAACTTTTCATTTGTAACTATTGTTTACAATTAAAATGTGTGAGGAGGATGCCCGACATTGTCTTTAATGTACTGTATTTATTACCGTTTTATATTACGTAAATGGCAACTGTTTGGCGACTAGAAAGTAACTCTCATGACGCATCTTTATCAGAATGCATGACTGTAGTGTGGCTTGTCAAATTCACCTCGGCTGCCCGGGTATTCGCGAACGCAATAATTTTGATCCAAATAGACTGGAGCATGGTGGCAAATGACACCTTTATGTGCACTGGTAGACAATTTAACGACAGATCATGTCTAGTTGCCCTTTAAAGGACAAGGCTATTCTGCAAAGGGAGTGCTGAAAACTAAAGAAGATCTTCTTCCCGCTCCTCGCGCGCTCCGCTGCTTGTATGGCCTCTAGACGCTACATGCTGTCGATTCGAACCCCCAGAACGGTTTCCTCAGCACATTGAGCGAACTGGGTACCGCCGACCTTCGACACTTCCATTATCTTCATAGGCCGTCACCTCGAAATCCTGGCCTGTATCTGTGCCGCGCTCGTCCTCTACGCTGCCAGTTCCTCTGTACCCGTCCCTTTTCCTGCGATGTAGTGAAACCGTTTTTTCCTACTGACAATTACCATTCCGCTAATCGATCAATCAAAATTCTGGGATTCAGCGAAGTCAGCAGGAGAGGACGTCCTGGTCGAGGGATGACGGTACTCGCTTGATTTACAGAGTCGCCCTTCGGAGTCTTCAATAAAATCTTCTGCGAGCGACTCTTCCCCCGATCGCGACGTTCATTCTCCAGCTGCTGACCGAGCTCTGTTAAACTAATGAATACTATATCATTTTTAGAGTAACCTTGATTTTTTGTACAAACACCATTTTCTTTTACATGTGTTCAACTTTAATCGCGAGCTGACAGATTCAATCATCAATGCCATTGGCGATTTTGTCGATCGGGAACGCTTAAATATATTATCGTGACCTTGAAATAGAGTTAGAAAAATATGCTTTAAATAACTTAATTAAACAAAAATATTTAAATTATTGTTATTGATTTTTGTCAATTGTTTGTCGCATATTCACCGCTGAAATTTGTGTTATTAATTGCACGTGTTTCAAACCACACGTAAATGTATGGAAATAAAAGTTATAATACGGGAGATCACATCATTTGTGTTCTTAATTTGCTTATAATGAGTTAAATTTTTCACCATCGAAATACATATATATGGTATTGAAATATTTGATAAGCATGCAGTTTTCTTACGACATGCAGTTTTTTTCTTGACACATTCACATTATACTTTTCTCGCCGCGTCATGCGAAAATAGGTCTAACGGCACGTTGACTAGCGAAGCTCAAGCCCTGTTTGCGCAGTTGCGCAAGGTTTCGTGGTCTCAATATGTATTTCCTGACCTTCTGCGGGATGCGCAGGCTGGACCATAGCAACGCTAGTCGCATATGGCATAAGACCCATTTTCGCATGACGCGGATCTATACAAATATCTTTGTTTCATATAAATGGAACATCTTTGCACAATACTTTTCGATAGGAAATTGAAGTCAAACTGTTATTTATAGCGCACTGGCAAATTTTGGTTGCGTTTCAGCCTTTCAAGAACGACTTCCATACAGACTGAAGATTACGGCAAAAATTTGTGGTTAGATAATTAAACGATTTCATGAAACTATATCTTTTGGTAGTTTGTGTGTCTCATCTTTAAAGCAATAATGTGTTATCAACGTTTATCGATAGTCCATTGTGTCTTTCCCGGACGATTTAGTACCGAGTCAAAATGCAAAGTATAATTAAACATATATCAAACACACAATAATATCGAAAATGGTCAACCCAAGCAGTTTTGTTGTTTTGTGTTGAGTTTTAGCGAAAGTTGATAAATAGTTTCCGATTGTCACGAATCCCCCCCCCCCATCCAATGAACTGCGTTTTATCATTATAAAACAATAATGAAATGGAATTCATATGAATATTAAAATAAAGCGTTTTTCTTTAAATATTTTTTTTTACTTTTCCGTTTTCTTCCGTTTATCTGATAAAGAATCTGCCGATATTAATTAAGGTTGGTAACTAATAACCTCATCTGCACACGTGAATGTGTGAATTACAAAGTTCATTTATAAGTCCTGCTGCAAATTTCCCAGCCTGATCAGATTGCCCCCCCCCCCCCCCCGCAGTACTTGAAAAAAACAGTCAACAGTCAAGCGCTATCAGCAAAGTTACGCAATAAACAAGAGTAACTCTTGCGTTGTTATCACTTTCCCCACTACACTTAACTTTTCCCGCATCTATTAATAGATTCTTGTTTTATTTAATTGTTCTTTATATTCGGTTTTGGCGATTAGGAAGCATTTTTGTTGTTGTCTATCGTATCCATGTAGTTATTGTTGAACTCATGTTCAACATTATATAAATTGAGAACTGCGAACATAAACAAGCGTAACCTTATACTATTGCGTTGTTATCACCCGTGCAATTGGACTTTCCCGTATATCGCCAGCCGCATGACGGCCGGTGACGACGACAGTGGCCATAAAGGCAGAGCTGTGCGCTGCACTCCCTTGGCGGAGCTGCGTCCAGACATGAATTTGTCTTGAAATTGTCTACCAGTGCACATTAAGGTTTCATTGGCCACCGTGCACTGGTCTATTTGGATCTAAATTATATCTTTGGCGAATACCCGGGCAGCCGGGGTAAATTTGACCTACTTTGGCTCAAAATTAATCTTTTTCACCTGAAAGGTCACATGGCAGGTCGAGCTACAAAGACCTCGTGAAGAGGCCAGTAGGACCTGTAAATAAACTCTGATACACACACGCACGCACGCACGCATGCGCGCGCACGCACGCACGCACGCACACACACACGCACACAAACACACACACACACACACATACAATTTTCAGTAACAACATTAGTCTTTAGCTAACGCTCACAACTAATCAAAGCGCTGAAGGCACTGAAGATGTTCGCTATTGCATAATTTAACACGCAATTCATTTTTCAAAATCAATCGCAAGTTTGAAATGAACACACGCCATTCAACTTTATAAAGTGTGTGTCATAGCGCAAGGTTGAGTTATGTGTGCACTTTTTATCATCCTTATTATTTGATAGAAATAACTAAGACAAAATAAAAACAGCATGCTTTTTGGAAGTTCTGAAAGCATAGAAAGTATAATGAAAATGGTAATGAGAACTTAATATAAAGAAAATTATCAGTCACCATCATATTAAAGGAATATTTTTTCTAATATCAAATGACTATCTCACCAAGAATATAAATTCATAATGAAAGTTCCGTGTACAAAACTTTTGATTTTTGACACCATATACATATTCAAAATATACAATAATCTTCGTATCTTGTATATGGAGGAATAAAAGTATATAAACATTGCTGTTTATGCTTTACTTGTTACCCGAGCAGTTCACACGGTGTCAACAACGCTAACATAAACATAGGTATAGAGCACTGATGCGCTTTTAGGCGAAGCTGTTTCAGTTTTCATCTTAGTGACTTTTACATAACGCCAACAGACACGCATGAATATTTTCGAATATTTAATAAGCTGATTCGAGATACAACCTCTGAATGTTTGCTACATCACTGCGTATGTGCTCAATTCAAAGGATGTAGCACTGTTCAGTGTAAGGAATTCCGGACTACTCTCTGTATGCTCAAACGACACAAATTGTGGTCCTGTTACAATTACGCGTTACAATCCATCTCGCAGAATTTCACTTTCGCCTCCAAGATGAGAAAACAACCATTAGCGAAATAGTATAGTGTCACGATAAGAGAAAATCGTTTAATTATCATACCACAATGTTTGCCGTACTTGGTCAGCACGTCTGGAAATCATTCCTTAATGTGTGGATAGGCTGCCATTATTAACAAGTTTGCTATTTTGAATTCAATTTTGTATCAAAAAGCATTGTTCTTAAATGTGGCATTTTCAATTCGCAATGAGATTAGTTATGACCCTCGTCATGCGAAAATGGGTCTTATTCCAAAATAGCCCACTCAACTATCCCTCCTTCTGGTAAGGAGAAACATAACATATTGAGTGATTTTAAAGCGAACAGCATCGCCTATGGCCTGACTGCGCAAGAGCACATGTTGGGTTTAACAAACGGTTGCCGAAACGCATAAGACCCTTTTTCGCATGACGGCGCTATTGACGTGTGATTTAAATGTGTCGAAAGAAAACTGCGTTTAAATCAAATATAAACATACGATATATTTCGATAGTGAAGAAAGATACTCATTACAAGGCATATGAGGACACATATGAAGTGCTCTCCCGTAGTATATTTTTTATTTACTCACACTAATGTGTGGTTTGACAATGCTAACACACATTTCATGCGGTGAATATGCAGCTTACAAGTGAAAAACACAACACAATAGTTTAACTTTTGTTTAATTGTATTAAATTATTTAGAAAAGTAAATTGCTAACTTTATTTCAAAGTCAGCGTATACGCCGACTACATTTTTAAAAGACATTTATTGTTATAAATATATTTAATATTATATATTTAGTTGTTTTTGGTTTTAGCGATTATAAAGCATTTTCGAGGTTGCCTATAGTATGCCTGTAGTAATTGATGAACTCATATCCAACTGTCTACGTATTGAGAACTGTGAATATAAACAAGCTAAACCTTCTACTAACCTTCTACTATTGCGTTGCTAGCACCCGTGAATACAAAAGATCGCCGCTATCTGTTGAGAACCAAAGAACGTTTTCCACAATACCCGCTGTAGTAGCATGAACGAGGTTATGAAACAGGTCATTCGTATTATTAATAAATTGTTTGTTATATTCGGGTTTAGCGATTATGAAACATTTTTGACGATGATGGAACAGCATCGTCCAAGGTTTGATAACCATCTAAAAAAAAATCACAATGGCGACCTATGTAAAAGACCGAGCCAGTCCGATTGAGATAACTCGATTTTTTAGGTTACTTCCCTTTTGCATTCGCCACTGCGTAGGAGATTGCTCGTCATTGATAACATTCTCCTAGCAGAGTTGTCGTTCGTGTTTCAACATTCAACAATGGCCGCCCCGTGAGAGTCTCGATTCAAAACTTTCTTACTGCATAAATTGGCTTGTTTCGCTATTTAGAAGCTGCCATTTAGGATATATGAATTATTTATTCACTTAATCTCCGCTAATGACAACAATAGTTGGAATTCGAAGGATATATACTCGATGTGAATGAAGGACTTTCTGGATCGTAACAGCTTGACACGGCAAAACTGGCATACTGGTATTTTTAGTTATCAATATAAGTCACATTGTGCTTTATAAATTGTATTCGAGCATTTTGAGACTTATTGAATGACTATGATACCCGATATCAGCATTTCATCGGGGATTTGCAGACCACCAAGTTGTCCTGAAATTCAACATTGATTTCAAACTCTTTATAGTGCTGCAAACAGGCACACATAAGTCGCTTATTTAGGGGAGTAACTGACCACTGATCATAACCAAAGAGTTGTATATACAGAAATGTTCGTCTGGGTCTGTATATTATGGTATGAGATTTCATTTGTTCGAAAAGTGCTGGAGGGCTTCAAAATCCAAGATTGCGTCCAAGATGGCCGCCAAAAGTGTCCTACTCACTGTATACATTACAACTTTTATTTTATGTGGGGAAAATTGCTATCCTCCTTCTAAATCAACATTAAATGAAAGGGGTGTGTAACTTAGATGCTTTATTTACCTATTACCATGTAATGAAATGCATTTTTGTGCATATTTTACTGAAAATCAGCAAAAAATGCTCCAATTTTAGGGGCAAAGACTTCTTTCTTTATGTATAACTATCAAGTATTCGATGAAAATGTACTTAAAATCAGGTAAAATTAATAAGTGTATTAATATCATTAAAACAAATGAAAAAGAAAACTTTATGGTCAAGAATGCGATCCAGATATCATTAAATAATATTTTAATTGATGAAGTGATTTGTAACTGTACTTTTATTTGATACATTGTGTTAATTCATAGCTTAAAACTTAAATTATGATTTTATACCAGTTATATGTTATCCATTTAAATGAAATTATATACCATTTTTATTAACTGAGTCAACTTTGAACTCTGAAAGCTATGACAACTATAATAATATAAAGAATTATTTGATTTTAGATACTAAACATTTGTTGAGTTACTCCCCTTTGATATAAATTTACCATATACATAAAAGTTAGCAGACACCAATGTCAAACTTGTTTTGTCATTTTCACAGTTTCATTTCCATGTACATCTAATATGGTAAGTATTTAACATGTTTATTCATTGTTCGTTTCATAACTACATGCTATGTTTATAGATTTTAATTGATAAAACATTTTCTCAAACATCATCACAAGGAAATTTGTCTGCAATGTCATTGATGGTATTCATCACATATATTTACTAAAACCCGTTTGAATACATGCAAAAGTAGTGTGCGTGAACATTTGAAACCCTAACATGAAACCTACACTGTCTTTTGTATTTAATATTTGTTTTTCCAAAACTTGAGTAGTACTCGGATAGGAACTAGTAAGCGGACATTGTTATCACTTATTTTATTATCTTGTAAATTAACTTATTTCTGTTGATGAATTATTGTGTATGCCTAATATATGTTAATTTCTGCCTATTCTAAACTATTGTTTGGAATATATTAATAGGTTCGACAAAAGAACTTCATCAGCCAAAGGAATGCCACATTCTTCGGGGAAGAAAACATGGCTACATCTGGAGAGAGCTTAAAGATCTACTATGACTGTAAAGTAAGAAAGTATGCATTGTTAATTGTAATTCTGTTGATCCTTTATTACAGTCATTTATTAAAGAGGTTTACTAAATAGTTAGATATAAATGTACTTACAATGAGAACACAGGCAGTTATAATTATTATAAAATCAAAGATGATTTTTGTTTGCTTCAAAAAATGAAGCAGAGGAGTGTACTGAAGACATAAATGACTACCATGTGGTGATCCTGGTCTGGTATGACAAAAATAATGATATTCATAAATATCATAGTTTGATTTCTCTCAAACATGATCATTGAGAGTAGAACATTAATGTCATTTCAAATTCTCTATTTTTCTGCAAAGTATTTCATATGTATTTCTGTTTTTCAGGCCCAGATGGTCCTATGATGACTCAACAATAGATGACAAGGAAAACACAAGAACACCTTTTTAAGACGAGGTCCACTTTTGAGAACTTTGACTGGAAATCATAGTGCTTCATTTGTGGCGAAAAGTGCAGCTGTCATAGAGACAATACATCAAGAGGTTTTAGCAGAAGTTGGTCCCTAGGGCCAAAAAAAAAATGTGTGTTTCGGGAAACGGCTGAATTTTTTTTAGGTATGGTAGGTATTTTTGTCTGATCTTTGCGATGGCTCACATGCTTTTGCAATGGGAATATCCGGAAAAAACATCGTACCGAAGTATGCGCGTCCTAGAAATTGGACCATATTCCGTTTCTTGTTGAATTCTCAAATGCGCATAATTGAATTTGAAATCCGAAACACTCTTCCCTATTTATTTTTTACTCGACGTTATCACATTCTTCAAACAAACTGTAAATGTACAGTGTGTTTTTATCTTTTCTCTCGAGAAAAGCGCGCGCAAATTATTCCCTACATGAACAACGTCACGTCAAACGCATGGAAAGCGTGCGTGCATTAAATTTCCGTTCAATGTTCCGTGGTAAATTTTAACAGAATGATATAGCGAATGATTTGGAATTTGACATTTCCTCAAAATTAATTGCAAATCAAACACAGTGTATATTTAATTTATCGTTAAGGACGTTTACATAAGTCACTATTGAAACAGTTATTGTACTGTATACTGGTGCAACAGAAAATCCAGACGAAACTGGATTAAATGTTGGGTGTTGTCAAAACGAATCCCGTATTAAACCCCCTTGGGAAGAAACACCCTTCCCTAAAAACAGCATAGCGGAAGAAACTCCCTTTCACATTTTGCATAAACGGAAGAAACACCCTTCCATAGCGGAACAAACCCCCTTCCAGTTTTCAGACAGGCGGAATAAACCCCCTTCATAACTGTTATTCAAACTGTTCGAAAAACATTGACACGTAATTAGATTCACAATTTTCCTGTTTGAAGCAATAATAAACATTTTGTATATTACATGCTCACATTAGTATCACTACATTATATATATGATACAGAGACAAAATATAAACTCAATCGTGATACATCGGCTATCTCGGATTCCTCCGTAAGATAGGCCTCGTGGCTAACGGTCGCCATATTGCCTTGTATTACTACTTTACTACCCAAAAGGTTGTCAGTCTATTGTTATGAGGCTGTATACGATGCGCGTTGAACTAGCGCCAAACTTTTTACCGAAACTTTGATATTAATAGCACTATTAACGTTCATTTGTGTTGCATTTTGACCTATTATCCAAGCGATTTACTTTTCCATTATTATTTAATCACCCTATCATCCAATTTTTAAGATGAAATTACGGTGTTTACAAAACCAACCAAACCGAAAGTGAAACTGGATGCATTACGTTTCGCGATGTAAACATTAAATATTTGTTCAGTTTGAGGAAGCGAATCGATAATAGACGTTGGAATATGTATGCAATACAGACTATCATTGCCGATTGTAATACTGGCTAAAAAATACCTTTTATGACAGGTCATGTATAGAACGTTAATCAAATAGTGACCATAAATCACTACAAATGTCTGGGTTGTTCATTAATATAATTAATGCACGTTTCTGATCTAATTGCCTGTATCTAGTTGTAATTACCATGATATTGATAAAATTAAAACGTTTTTTTCATAAATTAACATTACATGTTTTATTTTTATCATTTAGGGAATATATAATTGTATCATTGTCATCATTAAATATTCTGAAGATCTAAATTATCTTGATTACTTTAAAGTAGAATTTTTAAATTTTACTCATTATTTTTAATGAATTTGCACATTTGCTTGATTCAAAATAAAATGTATTAATAAGGGTTTCAGTTGTTAGTTTTAACCCATTTTTAGTTCGATTAAATTTAAAGTACTAACTACGTACATGTATGTAAAATGCTATTGAGTTCGTTTCCTGGGCCTAGAACCAGTACTTAGGTGTCTCTTGGAGATTTCTTAAGAATGCTCCCACACTGGGGATCACACCAGTGACCTCCAGAGCATTATACAATTGAGGATGCATCAAGATTAAAAATGGTACATGTATAAATTAATAAAGAATCAATAACAATCAGAAACTGTGCATTTTTTTCAGTATTGTGTGAAAGGATTTGAAGTAATTATGTTTTTTTGAAATATGATTTATGTGAATTTGAATAAATATATAAAATTTAGTGATTTTCTCAGACAAAACTGTTTATTACATACTAAAGTATTCAGAATGTATTATTGTAATATTCATTCAAATTTTTTAGTACAAAAAGCACTTTTCCCTGGCATTTGTATTTATAGTACTTACATATTTTATAATTCTGACAGCATTTATAAACTGTGTTCATGCAAGCATGAAACTGGTTTCATGTTTTGAGTATTTAAACAAGAGGGCCATGATGGCCCTGTATCGCTCCACTGCTGAAAAAAGGTTGAAACAAATTTCTCTGCATGTGCAAATACTTAAATATAGGCCCTATTTAAGCACATGTACACTTTTGTGACCTTCTGGACTGGGTCAAATTTAACCCCAGGGGCATAATTTGAGAAAACTTTGTAGAGGACTACTATATCTCACTACATACAAAATGTGGTAGCCCTAGGTCCTAGAGTTAAGGACAAGAATATTTTTTAAGTTTTCACAAAATAAGCAAGATATAAGCGTATATAATGTTCAATTTTGTGACATGCGGTTCAGGATCAAATTTGACCCAAAAGGCATAATTTGAACAAACTTGGTAGAGGACTATAAGATGTTACTGCATACCAAATTTGGTAGCCATAGTCCAAATGGTTTTCAACAAGAAGATTTTAAAGATTTCACAAAATAGGCACTTTAAAAGCGTTTATTCAATTTTGTGACCCTCCCCCCCTCCCCCCCCTGGGGCAGGGTCAAAGTTGACCCCAGAGGCATTATTTGAACAAATTTGGTAGAGGTTTATTAGATGTCACTACATACCAAATTTGGTAGCCCTAGGCCCAATGGTTATGGACAACAAGATTTTTAAAGTTTTCACAAAATAGGCCCCATATAAGTGTATGTTCAGGACTATTAGATGTCACTATATACCAAATTTGATAGCCCTAGGCCGGATTGTTATGGACAAGAATTTTTTTGAAGTTTTCACAAAATAGGCCTTATATAAGCATATGTTCAATTTTGTGACCCTCGGGGCAGGGTCAAACTTGACCCCAGGGGCATAATTTGAACAAACTTGGTAGAGGATTATAAGATGCCACTACATACC
This sequence comes from Dreissena polymorpha, assembly GCF_020536995.1. Taxonomy (NCBI): domain Eukaryota; kingdom Metazoa; phylum Mollusca; class Bivalvia; order Myida; family Dreissenidae; genus Dreissena; species Dreissena polymorpha. The sequence goes on along the minus strand of NC_068357.1, from coordinate 2,477,122 downwards.
AAATTTGGTAGCCCTAGGCCCAATGGTTATGGACGAGAAGATTTGTAAAGTTTTCACAAAATATACCCTATATAAGCATATGTTCAATTTTGTGACCCCCGGGGCAGGGTCAAATTTGACCCCAGGGGTATAATTTGAACAAATTTGGTAGAGGACTATTAGATGTCTCTACATACCAAATTTGATAGCCCTAGGCCCAATGGTTATGGACGGGAGATTTTGAAAGTTTTCACAAAATAGGCCTTATTTAAGCAAATTTTCAATTTCGTGACCCCCAGGGCAGAGTCAAATTTGACCCCAGGGGCATAATTTGAACAAATTTGAAAGAGGTTCACCCCAGGAACATTCCTAAGAAATTTCATCAGAATTGGACCAGTAGTTTAGGAGAAGATGTTTAAAGGAAAAGTTTATGCATGGATGCACGATGGACACATGACCTTTGGCCAGTGGAGCTAAAAATCAAATTAAACATTTAGTTTTGATGTAAAATCAGTTTTTATATGCAAGTGTCTATTTCACTTATAAATTAAAACAGCATATTATTCATTATTGAAAAGATTATTCCAAGCTTGATGTCATATTTCAACTTTGCATAGTGTAGTTAATTGAACATTGTTTTGAACTGTATGGGCAGCTATATTTTTTAATTTATGTATGTTGTATTATACAAAATGCATTATTTCTACCACAAGTAGACCATATAAGGCCTACTGCTACTAAATAGGCACTGGTATGAATTTGACACTGTTTTTGATGCTCATACAAAACTTTAATTATTACAACACTTTAGTATATTAAATATTTTCAAGTTTTTGTTCAACATTTTTTGCAAAAGAAAAGAGTGTCTTAATGCATTTGAAAATATACTTAAAACAAACTAAAAATGCATTTTAACATACCTTTTTCCTGGTAAAGTGTATTTGGGATGATAAAAAATACACTTGAAGAGTATTAATGCTGGAAAAATGCAGAAAAAAATACATTTGTTTCTGTTAGAAGTGTGTCTTGTCTGCATTTTTAAGTGTATTAAATACATCAAATGCAGATAAATACAATGCCAATACTGTTACATGTATTGTAATGGACATACAATGCACTTGTTCTTGTAATTAAATGCTTTAGTGAATTGAAATAACCTTTTATAACGTTTTAACAATTAATAATACCTTTTTATATAAATTTTCTTTTGAAATATGACACTTAATAGATTTTTGCCCCACTAGTAAGAGATATAATTTGTGCTCATAATGCTTTATCATTACACTATATAATATCATTTGTTGTATGAAAATTACCCGTAAAATTCATGTGAAAGCTCAAGAGATCAATAGCAGCGTGCTATACCCTGCTCCTTTTTACATGACTTGATGGTATTTAGTCCCCAATTCTACATGGCCAAGGGCAAATTAATGTGCAGATTTGACAAATAAGTCATAACTGGGATCCAATAGGCAGACTTTCATATTACTTGTATTTAATTTAAATCATGATCTGAATTGCTCTTTGGCAAATCTTCGTTGGTCACAGTATTAAACTGAATTTTGTTCACGTTGTAGTGATTATATTTTCAATATTTATCAGACAACATCTTTCTTCAAAAGTTTAACACGATTGCTTGGTTAATTTAGAAACAAGATCAATGCATCATAACATAAAATGAAAAAATGTGTAATAGTAAAAATGGCAGCAAAAAAGCACTAGATTATCTGCCTTAAATCTGAGACGTTATGTTAATGTATTGGAATTTCTCATAAATAATGTGTTCCATAGTTGTATAATTGTATAGTCCCATGCATGAGTGTTGTCAATGTCACAATACCAATTAAAATCTATAATTTACTAAAACAATTTGAAGTTTGATGTGTGTTTTTTTCAAGATCTGTTATATATATACATGTATATATATATATATATATATATATATATATATATATATATATATATATATATATATATATATATATATATATATATATATATTGTTGAAAAGTTAACATGCAATAAGTTTACTGTAATTAAGTGACAAATAGTTTTACTGATTTGGTTGGATGCATATATGCAGATATATCATGGTTTGTGCAGAGGACAGTAGCAAAAACAAGAGCTGTCTCCGTAGGATGACATATGCCCCCGATAAACGCTTTGATAGAAGTTATGAGCATTTTTCAAAACCTAAACGCCGACCCTAAGTTCAAGGTCAAAGGGGTCAAAATTTGTGTGTGTATGGGAAGGCCTTGTCCATATACACATGCATACCAAATATGAATGTTACATCTGAAGCGACATAGAAGTTATGAGCATTTTTTCGAAACCTAAATGCAAAGTGTGACGGATAGACAGACGGACAGTGTGATCACTATATGCCCTCCTTTAGGGGCATAAAAATGTGTTTCACATTGTTTTGGTAAATTAGTAATGTAGTTAAAAGAACAGAATCATCAATTATAAAGTTATTGATTATAAAGTGTTGCTGGCATATTTGATGCATTCATCTAGCTATAAGAAGGTCCCTGTTTTATCCGCACTGGCACTGAGCGAGGGTTCTCAAAATCTTTAAACAATATGAATAAGTACATATAGGGTCGAGAAAGCCTTGTTGATATGGGGGCTAAACACCTGAAATCAAAGCGACCCAGGTTAAAGGCCGAGGCCAAATAAATAAACCAGACGCCGCATGAGCCTGCTATACTCTGAACAAGTATTTTTTCTTCTCAGAAAACTGGCTTAAGTGTCTTACTAAGCTTTAGACTTTGAGTTTCAGTGCAATCTATCTAAAATAAATTGGTTTAATTAAATATTTTGTAAAAAATAAACATTCTGCACAAATTCAATTATTTACTTTACCTGTGTGCATGAATCATTTCAGTCTTGATGGTTAGTGAACTATGTCAAAAGCACCATAGCTATGAAACACTCGTATTTTGAATATTGCAATGTTCCACAGAAATGATGCTGATGATAATTCTACACGATCATGACATGAAAAATGATGAATTATTAGATATATTTCTAAATTCCATTTCCACCAACAATTCGGTTATTCCACTGCCAGTTCACATGCTTCGTACACAGTTGAAAATAACACTATTCCACTCAACAACCGTGACACATGTACTCAATTTTTCAACTTTTCGCAATTAAAATTGTTTTCTACTGTTATTGTTGTTGTTGTACTTTTGAAAGTAGTTCGAAAGATGGCGACTATTAACCCAGAGATTGATTTATGAAATAAATCGTCTGCTGATCCAGAGTGAATATAAACTGTGCAGTGACAATCTTGTGTCAAGCTCGTATGTACCAATAAGGGTCGTCGTCAACCGGATTTCATGTTTTAGTTGTATACGTATACCAGGCCACTTTTATCTACTGTAAAGCATTTAGAAAAACACAATAATGAAAAAAATAGTGGTTGATGTATAACAACAAAAACACAAATAACACTATTAAAAAGTCTTATAAGCGGTACGTGGACCATATCTTGTGCCAATTTCATAGATCTATATGTGGGCTTGTAATTGCTAATTATATTTAAAAAAAAACAACAACAGATTGACATAATTATACACCGACGTTTTACAGGGAGTTATTTAGGAGTCACGCTGTTGGGCGGTCGGTCGATTGGTTGGACGGATGATTGGTTTGTTTGTTTGTCCGAATCAAATGTTTAAAGTTTGTTGAGCGAATTCATTTTTCAAGCTATTAAATCAAAACTTTGCATATGTAATCCCCTTTAAAGTGAAGATGTGCAAGACACTTTTTCATGAGCAGTGATCCACACGTTCTTGAGTTATTTAGCCTTGATAGTAAACCTATTATGGCAAACGTATACAATTTTCTCCGTTTGTGAAGTGATCTTTTTCCATATTTCTCAAGCGATAGAATTGAAACTTGAAATATGGCAATAACATGAAATGTATGATATTCAAGAAAGACACAATTTTGTTTGCTGTTTCAAAGTGGTGAGAGGACATGTTAACGTAGCGCACCTCTAATGGGCACATATCCAAATATAATCTAATTAATTATTTTCTTAATCAGCATCATTTCACTGAACTACATGCAAATTTGTAGGTAGGCTTTCCATGCTTTTTAAAAATATATACCGTTTTTTAAAAACCACCCTACGCTCAACTTTTGTACAGTTTATTTTCACCCCTGGGGTATATAAAAGTTCCATAATTCATTCAAATTTCCGAATATGGGCATGCTTTTGGTGTGTATAGATGCAGTAAAGGTGTTTAAAATTTAAACAAGATGAAATAAGTATTCTTTTACATACATTTATTTTTTTACAAATTTTTATCTATGGAAGAGCGCCATGAAATGCAAGTGATTTCAGCCAAGTAAAAATTGGGTCGGTTAAAAACAAAGTGTCATAAAATTCAAAATAGTTTCATTTAAGTTATATTTTAAACATAGTTTTTATAGAAACACTATATACAGCAAAAATACCAAGAAATAGATTTACCGTTTACTTTTTGAAATAAAAACAAAAATGCAACATGCATCATTCGTTTTTTTCAGCTGTTAATCACCTAATTTAGCCATAACGTTGTTTTAATTTTAAAAATTGAAGGATGTGCATAAAAATTTCAACATATTAAACAAAAAACATAGCATATATGCTACATTAAATCAAATTACGTTAGAAAAGAAATAAAACGTGTCGCAAAAAGTATGCGATGTCGGCAGGATTCGAACCTGCGCGGGAAGATCCCAAAAGATTTGTAGTCCATCGCCTTAACCACTAGGCCACGACAACTTCAAATTTGTGCAAGCTTAAATTAGATATTCATAAGTAAACAGGTAAAAAGGCTCGCCAATCTTTGAAGAAATCGCGAAATCGTATTTTTCAGATGATATTTGGATCAAAGTCAATATTTATTGTAAAAATAATGTATTCTAAAGGAATTACGTAAACATATAACAAAATTCGAACTTTGAAAAAAATATAATGCATCTCTCGGAAATAACCGATCATTGAAGATCGGCAATGATCGTAAAATAAATCGCGGGAAATCATTAGAGGTGCGCTACCTGAAGTCATGTTTGTGACAAAGCTGTAGTTTATGTACGTAAAATGCATCACGTATAACGATCATGAAGTTTAAACTTAATTAGTTTTAACCCAATTCCAAATCATGGAACAATTGTTAAGAGTTTAATGGGCAGATATATTGACTTTATTTTAACATTAATGAACTTATGCATATTGCCACTTTTAACCTGAACGTGTTTTTAAATAAACCTTGTAAAATTCTACTTGCAAATTATCTGATAACCTGTGTACTTATTATATTATGCTTGCAAAAACTGTGCATATTTGTTTTAAATGAGACACTCCATACATATATATCAGCACATGTAATTTAATCATGAATAAGACACAATTCTAATACAGGGAGCTTAATCTCCAAGTATAAACATGCTTGACATTGATGTCAATAGATGCTACATGTTCTCAACAAGATATTGTTCCCAAACAGTCGATACCTACAGATAATTCTTACTCACTTTAAGATCAAAACCGTCGGTGGATACCGTAATCCTGACAAGTAAACAATGATGAGAAGCTATTTATCAAACGTGATATGGAGAGTCCTCAGTTAATCTGCACTAATCGGAGCAAATTATCAGCTACATTTGTTCGAGTGGACAGAAACAAACGCATTTATCTTGTAATCTAAAAGTTCTCAGTTTAAAAATTATTAAAGGGCGGTTAACTGCATTGCTTGTAAAACTTGGTTGACGAATTAAATTGTTGCAAATTTTTGCCCAGATCTTCGACTTCAATCTGAAAGAGCCATATATACATGAACATAATAATCTGCAATTCTGTCGTGTGTGTTTCTTTCCCCATAGTAATACTGTATTCGAATAGTAAAGCTTAATGCGAGTGAACTTGTTTATATTCAAGGGTGAAGATAGCTTACTTATAGCCCTCTACTGCTTATTAACCCAAGCTAAAATAAGTCGTAGCTTGCTGATTCAAGCCGAAATAGGTAACAGTTTGCAACTTCGATTATACGCGTGTCACAGTACAGAATGCATGCTTAAATATACGTAGTACGTTTGAAAAAAGAGTCTTGCTAAACTATAATTAGTACTTATAAAACAAAGTGTCTTTTATTTCATTGAAACGAATTTTGTTTGAAGAAAACAAAATGTGTATGTTCAAAAGCGCTTGGTGCGATATATATGTTTACTTATTTTTGCGTGTGTACTTAATCGATTAACTCTTAAGGCTTCTAGCGCAATCGCTTGTATAATTATATCTATGCAATTACTTATAGCAAATTGTTCGTTATTCTACCGATTACAATGCGTTTTTTTCAGTAACGTGTTCATCTAAATTGGAATTGGATTAAAGGTAGATCCAAAAGTGTGCTTCTGCTCGTTGGCGCTGTTCGGCAAATGTTGCTGTAATTTCACCCGACTTATATTTTAAGTTGTGTCCAAATACATCCTTGCTTGAAATTAATTCTTGAGTCAGACAAAAAAAAATGTGATAAAAGTCATAAAACTTATCCTAGGCGGTAAAACAGTTTGGCCGCCTGTGAGAAGTTTGTTTGAAAAGCTCTCCAAAAACAAGGATATTATCATTAAGTGTGTGAAATCTTAACTCTGCACAAATGTAAAGACAATTATCCCCATCAAGTGATTTCTACTGATAGCATGTTCTGATTCCTTCGCCAAGCTGTTTGTTTTCACTGCTGATGTGTGCACAATGATTTTATCTTATCTGAGTAAACATTGCTCTCGACGATTTTTTGTGACAATATTATGTGCGTCGTCTGTTCGTTATCATGTACCATATTAACACTTCAGAGCACACATGGATTGCTCAATTTTCACGAAACTTTTTCAGCACATTTGTCGCAATGATATTTCGGACAACGTCACTATGTCAGATAAAAAAAGGGCTTGTTAAAACTCTAGAAGAAACCTGTGTTACACAATCTTCATGAAGCGTACCCAGAACATGTGTTTCTATGATAGATCAGCAGAGTGTTTGGAAACGATTTTTGTTCGTTAAAAACATGGCTGTCTGCGGGAGGGGGGTAGCAGCTGTTATAACATGGGTATAGTCAAACCTTGTGACACTCTAGAAGTCTGATGTTTCGCACAATCATTATGAGACTTGCATAGAACCTTTTTTTCAAATGATATATCAGCATAGTTTGAAAATGGCCCTTGTCCTTTTAAAAACATGGCCGCCGTTGGGTAGGGCAGTTTTCTTATGTGGTTTTAGTGAAACAAGGAGGCGTGGCAGTTGTTCGAGGCTATAGTGATATATTGTGGACGCGCTAGAAGACAATCATCATTAATTTCAATCAGAACAATTTTTAATGATATCTCGGCTGAGTTTGTTAATTATTCCGGTCTGGTTTTTCTTCTTTTGCGTCTGGGAAACCATGTAAACACTTAAAAACACATATCATTTTGTCCAATGATCATTAAACTGGCTCAGAACATTAGTTCTAATGATTTCGAGGTCGAGTATGAAATAAGTTCCGGTCCATTAAAAAACACGCTTAGCGGTTCTACTAACCTATTGTGTAGACAGCGATGTTTCAACAAAAGGGATTAAAATGTGCGAAAGCGACTCTTTGCGGATAATGGAACGTGTTTGTCAAAATTGTCAATACTATGCGTATCCTTGGAAAGTTATGAAATTCTACGCTGGATCATAGTGTGCAATCGATAATTGCCGGGCGTAACATCGAATGATTGATAACGATAGCGGAAGTGACAAATGCGCGGTTATTTTCGGGCACTATTTTTTTCAGAGATCTTTTTTTTACAAGACGAAAAAAGTAGGGTCGGGACCAAAATCGTAGGTAGGGTCGGGTTACTCGAAACACGCATTTTTTTGTTTGGCCTAGTTGAAACTTCTATATCTTCAGACTCTAACTCTCTATATCGCAAAGTGTAAGATATTGCTACTGCAATAAATGATGTAGCAATTATTGACAGATTGGCAAGTGTTCCAAATGGGGATATCGTAGCCATTGAGGCTCGATAACATAGAAAAAAGGTTGTTTGACTAAATACTACCAGTGTAATACTTATGCATTTTCCGGGCTGACACACAATAAGGCCACTTCTGAAAACCAAACAATTTCATACACAATAATTGATGAGATAATTAAAATGAATTTGAGCATTCTATTGTTGTTGATAAAAAGGTGTTCTTCTTTCCTAAATTAAAAAAACGTTTTGTTGAAATTGCTGAATCAGAAGGATGTTCAAATGATGCAAACTCTTATAAAAGTTCCAATTTGAAAAAGTTGTTTGAAAATTTTGGCCAGAGGTATCCTTTATTCATCAGCATGAAAAGCCTGACCTAGTTTGTTCGTCTAGTTTGACTATTAATGATGCTGTCAGAAAGTCAAAGGAGATGGAACAGGTCATTCAAGATGACAATGAGTGTTCATACGATGAACTACCAGAGTCAGAGGACGACACAGATGAAGCTGTAGTTCATAAGGGGATGGGTATTTTGAGAAGACGAATTATAGAGAATAATCCTAAATTTGATGACTTCTTTTACGCTCCGGAAGAAATCAAATTGTCAGGTCAGAAGCAGTTTGTGAAGCCTCTTCTTTACAAGGAAGTGTGTTGGTTACATACAAAAATGCTACAAGAAAGCTTCTGAGAGGAACATTACAAGATGTCTAGCTGTTGCTTGTGACCTAACTACACTTATCACGTAAAACCCATCCCCTAAACACCTGGGCTTAGAGATACACCTCAACAACGAGTTTGGCAGCCGCCATCTGATTGAAGATATGTTCTCTCTTGTTTATTCCATCTCATATCCAGATCTTCGGTTATTCTTGACATCAGCAGCCCAACAGAACATTGCATCACACAAAATAACAGACTCTGGTGGTATTGTACCAGACAATATACTACCTATTGACCAAAGGGGGAAGCTTGTAGTAGCAGTTGCTGATAACTGGAATCTGAATGAGCAATCAGTTGATGGTAAAAGGACTTCTTCTTCTTCTTCTTTGCGTTCGCGCATGGTAAAAGGACGACTCATGCGATGACAGGCATGTTGGTCAGCAGTGCGCCAGCCGAGTCAACGAGGATTCCACGACTTCCGAAAGCAACAAGTAGGACGTTTGACTGTCAGTCACTTTCTGGTTTACAGGAGTTGTTTTTCAGTGTTTGTAACTTGAAAACATAATTTGATATTTGCATCATTTGTATTAGTAAATACAATGTAAAACCTCATAATTTACAACATTTGTAAATAACGTTTATCAGTCTGTATCAAGCACTAATACCTGGTTAGATTTGATTGTTGAATAAAGATGATACATGGAACACTGCATAGCTGTTCTTTACATTTGCCTTGATAAGTCTTAAAGTATTTATTAAAGATTAAAAGCAAACTTATTAAACTTGATGGTTGTAATGCCAAATGACTTTCCACGAACCAGGAAAATGGCCACATAGCGTATGTAGTCTTGGTTACCATAGTTACCAACACAATTTTAGGCATTTACTTTTGTTTAAAATGAAGCTTGTAAATGTGGCTATATAACAAAGAGGTTAGTTATCACAGCAAATGTAAAGCATTTGAATTAAAAAAGAGAATGATATGTCAATACTCAAATTTTCGTTTATTTTTTCCATTTTGACCATGAAATGACCTTGACCTTGACCTTTGATGACCTTGGTGATCTGTATGGTAGAAGCCCTATATCAATGGATTACTTCGATCAGATATTAAAGTCAGTACATATAGGTTTTCCATAGACGTATTCAATTCATCTTTATTAGTAATTGAATCATAAAACAGCGGCCATCTTGGACGCCATCTTGGATTTCTAAGCCCTCCAGCAATTTCCAGAAAAACGACATCTTGTTCTGTAATCTACAGACCCGGACGAACATTTTTGTATCTTAAACCCTCTGTTTATGAGTTGTGGCCAGTTAGATGTTATAAAGCTTAAAAAAGTGCAGCAATATTACTGGTTTGTACTATTTCTTAGTGTTAGTACTTTTTATCATTTTTAAGTTAAATGAACTGTGTCACAGTAAAAGAGACATTAAGGCGCTTGTGGCCAGTTTGGAAATAGATCAGCCTGCAGTCGCTTGAAAGCTGTTTGCTTAAAAGCGTTTTTCTGACAATAACAAATAATTTAATTGGATACTGATTTGACTGCGCTTTTCCTGTGACCTGGCTCAAATAAAAGAATTGTCATTAATCAAATTATTTATTTCGAACATTAATCAATTGTTTTTCTTGTCCCTCGGGATCAATGACTCCAGCACTTTCCTGTTGAGAATTGAATACTGCTAAAGGCGATGCTAGGGGGCGTGAGAGATGTTGCACCTTCCAGTATCGTTCGATTGTTCATTGTCGGCTCGGGTACTACGTACATGTACCCCGGGTACTCTTAAGTATACTTACATGTATCCCGGGTACGGTAAATATACTAAAATGTACCCGGGAAATTTAATCCTAAATCAGTCGTTGTCAACTATTTTTTTGTAATAATTATATATACACATTTATGTCAATTTTCTGTAGAATGGCCTCTATATTATCGGAACACATACCCAAAAAGCATGTTGATGCAGTGTTTTTTGAAGAGAAGTGTGTTTAAGATAATCGGTTGCGCGTTTTACGACATCGGATTTTGGGCGCGAATACAACTCGGGTACAGTCTAATATGGACCGAGTACAATTATGTTTATTTACCGTACCTGGGGTACATGTAAGTATACTTAGAGTACCCAGGGTACATGTAAGTATACTTAAGAGTACCCATGGTACATGTAAGTAGTACCAGAGCCGACAATGACCAATCAAGCTTCATTATCCCTCATGAACCGACTCAAAAAACCGAGTCGGCAATATTTGACTTAATTTTTGGTTTGGTTGCTCTCGAGGGATCGAAAATTTCAGAATCTTTCTAAAAGCCCTACGGGTTTGATCCCCAGAAGCGACATTGAAAACTAGCATACTTTGTTATCTAAAAGGCTGCTAAACCTGATATACAATGATAATGTGAATTTTCTCTCACATGATGTTCATCAGTCATATTATATAAAAACTTACAGCAGTAGTAAACAACTGGACAATAATTAATGAACGCATTTTTCATTTGTCTTTGACACTTTGATTTTGACATGGCCTAGATTTAAATATGTGACTGGACTTTACCAGCACTCTTGTAACAGAGCTAAAGTTTAAATTTACCATTGAAGATCACCTAAATCCAGATTTGCTGTTATAGACGTGTGGAAAGTTTTAAGGGTGTGACAAGTAAGCAAAAATTGGTCATTACCCAGAGGCCACAACTGATCTATGACTGTATTAAAACAAGAAAAATCAGTGCCTGATTTAGATTTCCTTAGACAGTTCAATAAAAACTAATTTCATAAGCCTGGTAACAGTTTAACGGTAATGCTACCAATGTGTCACACCAGGGCCTTGAATTTGAAATCTAGGACATGCATGGTCATTTCTTCATGAAATCAGGACACAAAATTGTATTTTAAGTCCTTAATTGACCTGGCTATAGTTCTCAGATTATTATAAGCTCAGTCAGTATATTTATATCATTATTTATGCTTTGTGTATTGTAAACATATACACAATCATGCAGTTACATGATAGCAATAAATAATATCAAAGCTACCCATACTATAAAGGTCATTGACAAAGCCTATGGTCAAAATGTGAACACATTGAGTGTAATCGCCCTCTCGTGCCAGCAAAAACAACACGTTGACAGGTTGTCATTTTTGACAGTTCTACTTTCACTTTCATTTTGTGATATCAAACTATTAACAATTATGTGGCTGAGAAAAATATCGCCATTGCTTTTTATGCCCCCGGTAGGGTGGCCTATATCAGTTGAACTGTCAGTCAGTCAGTCAGTGTGTCCGTCCGTCCGAAAACTTCAATGGCCATAACTTTTTTAATATTGAACATAGCAACTTGATATTTGGCATACATGTGCATCTCATGGAGCTGCACATTTTCAGTTGTGAAAGGTGAAGGTGAAGGTCATCCTTCAAGGTCAAATGTCAAATATAAAGCGTCTGTCTGTCTGTCCGAAAAATTTAACATCGGCCATAACTTTTTCAATGTTGGCGTGCATGCGTATCTCATAGAACTGCACATATTGATTGGTGAAAGGTCAAGGTCATTCTTCAAGGTCAAGGTCAAAGGTCAAATTTTGCAATATTGAAGATAGCAACTCCATATTCGGCATGCATGTGTATGTCATGGAGCTGCACATTTTGAGTGGTGATAGGTCAAGGTCATCCTTCAAGGTCAAAGGTAAAATATATGGCTTCAAAGCTCCGCAGCAGGGGGCATTGTGTTTCACAAACACAGCTCTTGTTTTATATATTTTCTGCACATTTCTTCAAAACACTTACATCAATACACGATTTTCTTCGTTAATTCAATCATTCCTGACAGACTTGTGTACATATTTCGCTTACATTTTGACGCGCGTAGGTAGGACCGCATTACCGCTTCTGAAATGTGTATTCATACTATTGCCTTCGAGTAACTTATCTGATGTTTGACGGAAAGGGCCGAAAATGTACGAGTGTTGGTCAAGTTCCCCACAGGTATTACTTTCCCGTTCCCCCAATATTTTTTCCGTACCTAAAATTTTTCGTACCCAATTTTTTTTTCGTACCCAATTTTTTTTTCGTACCCAATATTTTTTTCATCCCCAATTTTTTGTTCGTACCCAAATTTTTTTCGGTCCCAATTTTTTTGTTCCCAAATATTTTTTTGTACCCAAATTTGTTTTCATACCCAAATTGTTTTCGCAAATTGTTTGTACCAAATATTTTTTTCGTACCAACATACACAATTGTGGTGATTGTGGTGATGTAGATAAACTTTACTTGATGCTTTTATATCCATCCTCTCAAAAGCATCGTCACACCAGTACTGTCAGTACTTTGATTTTTGTTTTTGTCTATCGTATCGCTGAAGTTATTGTTGAACTAATGTTCAACGTTTTATAAATTGAGAATATTAGCGTCAACTTTTTCCCAAATCTCTCAATTTACGACCTGTACTACGTCATTGAGTTGTATGTGAGAGCGTAACTTATTGCGTTGTTATCGCCCGTAAACTTTCCTTTGTTTATCGACAGGCGCACTATTAATAGCCTCATATCATGAATGCCAAAACACCCGCGAAAAAGAACCACGTGACCAAATAGGACGCTAAACGCAAATACCATGTGACTACGACTTTTATTATGTAAGAACGCTTCGCAATATATGTATCCCGGAAAAAGCAACTTTTTGGAAAAACCCACTAATCTGCTGGTACAAATAAACATGACCCATTTATAATCCTTTCAAAATCACACACCGTATCAACCGTTATAATTTAAAGTAAACTCTCATTGGTTGATTTAATGGACCAGCGTTGTTTGTACCGGGGTGATTAGTGGGTTTTTCTTAACTCGTGCTTTTCCGGGATAGATCTATTCCTTTGAAGCCGGGGCCTTGTGATTGCTATTACGTAAAGAATTGACCTCTAACTGAAGTAAGCAAAGAAAACGCAGCACCTAATTGACCCATTATGTGCGAAGGCAGATTGAATTTTACTAATGTATGATTTGCCTATTATAACACACATTATAATGCGGTAAATATGCGACTTAAAAGTAAAAAACACTATAATTAAACTTTTGTTTTGAATTAAGTTATTTAGAAACCAAAATTCCAAAACTTATTTCAAAACAGCAAGACTACATTTTTTAGAGAATATTCTTGTTATATTTAAATGTTTTTTTAACAGTTTCAGCGATAATGAAACATTTTTTATGTTGTCTTTCGTATCCCTGTAATAATTGTTGAATTCGTGGTCAACGTATTATTAATTGAGACCTGTGAATATAAACAAGCGTAACCTTATACTAGTGCGTTATTCTCACCCGGACTCCCCTTTGTTTATCGCCAGCCTCAGATTTATGAATGAGATGAGCGAAAATACTACGTCACGCAGACGCAGCAGTAAGTGGACTATTTTAATCATTCATAAACAATCTCCTCCGCGACACGTACAATACGATCATTTTTTTTTCTTTTCTATAAAACACCATTCGAAACTATTGCATTTAACACGATATTAATATAATGTTTCCATTTGTGAATAAACATAATTGGAGAACTCAAACCTCTTGCATAAATTATACAACTCTTTCTTCGCGCGTAGTAAGCGGGAAATGGGCTAATCATACCTAGGCCGTACCGTGACCATCTAAATACTGAAGCACTTGATATTGCGAGGCAATCTTTGCACATGACATATACATGAGAGCATTGAACGACAACTTTGCTGGGTGATTGATAGCGAGGTAGTACAGAGTTATTCGATATTTTACTTCCGAGTTGGGCGTTCGGTAAAAATACGCAACAAATAAAAAGAGAAATATCGCCATCTTCGTGCAAAGATTTTGATGTGAATATAGTTTTACTCATTTATTATTTGGTTTAATATCATTTTAAGCTAAAGAAAATCGTGTTTAATTTACATGTATCTGTGTTTGTTATTTGGAATATTAAAGAAACTGTTTTTAAAATCGAAAGTGGACGATTTTATCAATAGAATTTCGAAATGGAAAAGGAAAACACTTTTGTTTCAAACCAAGACAAAGCAAGCGATTTCGATTACAAATGTGATGCAATGCCACTATGCGAACCCTGTTTTAGAAATAAATCTTCTAAGGCAGCCACGGTTTTCTGCAAAGACTGTTCAGAGCTGTTTTGTGACCAGTGCAGTCATCTTCACACGATATTCAAACCAGGCAAACATGATATCATTATTGTTGCTGACATTGATTCAATCCGCGTCGTGGTGGACATGAAAGGTAAGGACGTTTGTCAAGAACACAATGAGAAAATCAAGTTTTACTGTCAGGACCATTCAAAGCTTTGTTGTAGTAAATGTGCCTTCTTACATCGGAAATGCGAGCATGTAGATGAAATTTCTAGCTCGTATGAACAAACACATTCTGAGCTTAATGCGCTGAAGGAATCATTGCAAACAATAGAATCCGATGCTGAATACATTATTGATTACTGTAAGAAGTCAGAAAATGGCTTGAATGAGTCCATTAAAAACATGTCTAAAGAGGTAGCTGAAATGAAAACCCGATTCATTCAACTGTTTGAAGACGCGGAGAAGAAGATGTTAACTGAGGCCAATGCAGTTAAGTGTGAAGAGTCGAAAAGGTTAGGTGGCAGGTCTGCAGAATGTGCGAAAATTAAAGTAGAGATAGCTCAAATTGTACATACGTGTTCTAGTGTTTTGGAACACGGAACGCCACAGCAAATGTTTATATTGTTAAAACTTATTGACGAGAAGCATCAACAAATGAAAGGAAGTATCAGTGCACAACAACAGTTGCAACTGACACCAAAACTGGCAATGTCATTTCCTAGAGAGTTATACGAACTATTTGCATTGGGAGAAAATGTCATGAAGCTGAATAGCTATAACAACAAAACAGGTACTTTATTAAAATACAAAATACAATTTATATTGTACGCTATATTATATTGTCTGCTTATTATACAGCGGCTGTAATTCATTTCATGTATCTTATTCTACTGTGATAATTTAGTTATTTAGTTTCAACCTGTTTATATAATCTCGATTGCACAGAAAGCCTAAGGCTTATTTAAAACGCTCTCAAGTTCGTTTTCTGGGACTAGATCCAGTGCTTGGTGACTTTGGGGGGAAATCTAAAGAACGCTACTACAATTGGGATCGAACACTTGACCTCACGATCGCTTGTCGGACACAATATCCACTTCGCCAATGTAACCTGTAAATCTCAGCTGATGAACTACAGAAAGATGGGGCAGTCAATTAATTTTGCACACAAATCGTATTACTTTAAAGTAATTATTCCAATATGTAACTATAACTTGTTTTTTGAAAGTATCACAATAAAAACAACTACTAAGTATTTAGGTAATTATATTATATCATATTTAAAGAGTTAAAGAGTTTAAATGTATTCTACAAACCAAAAAGATTACAATCCTGTATGCAAATTCCAAACACACTTCAAGGACTTTTGTTTGAAAAAAGGGTTCTTGAATCTATACATTATTGATCAGCCATCTCTTCTGAAAAGTCTATATTTTAGTAACAAAGTTGATAGTTCAAACAATTTCAACATTCAGCACAATATTCTCTTCCATACACGTCTACACAAAAATGTCACTCTTATGTTCTTAAAGTTCACTACTTGGCAGATATTTTCACAAACAAAACAACACATTTCAGTCTTTTTTAGACTGCAACAAGAAAACGTCACCAGTAATGTACACCAGTATCAAGTAAGTTTAATGAGTGGTCTAAAAGTTTAATTGCATTTAAGATTTTCTTAAGCCTTGATTGACAGGGTTCTCAATAACTTTTGAGCCAATTGGCCCAAATGTCAAACCAACAGGCCTTCTAGGGGGGTCCGGGGGGGGGGGCATGCTTCCCCTGAAATTTTAAAAAATGAGCACTTGATTTCCTGCATTTTGGACCATTTTATGGCTATTTTAGTGGTCAACCAGGCACTTAAATTTGAGCATGTTTGTGTGCATTTTATGAATTTTAGCTTTTTTAACCAACAAAAGATAAATGGAAAAAGCTCTTTTTAACTTAACATGTGATTATCAGAACGTCAAAATATTTCACTGCTTTTTGACCGATTCCAATATGCGCCTTTTCATTGTTTTTGTTGTAATGCGTTAAGGGATATAATGAAGCGACGTCTTTGCTTAATAGCAAATAGGAGCAAAATTACCGAATAGACACACACATTTCGAAAAGTCAATTGCCGATTTTCCAAATCTGAGCGATTTTCAACCGGCCAAATTCTGATTTAAAACGGCCGATTGGGCCGGCGGCCGGCTCTTATTGAGAACCCTGGATTGAACAATTTGATGTTTTTCATGCTTGTTACATGGGCATAATGCATGTGCGTCAAGTGTTGTCACTTATTAGCCTGTGTAGTGTGCATAGACTAATTAGGGACGACACTCAATGCTTAAAATTTATTTTCTTTAAGAATGGGCTTCAATTAAGAAAAAAAATACAATAAAAGGGAAAGTGTTGTTAATGATAAGCCTGTGCAATTTGCACAGGCTAATCTGGAGGGGCACTATAGGTGCATAAAACCCCTTTTACCCTAGAGTGAGGCTCTATTGTTTTCACAAAAACTCACAATTCCAACGTTGCCTGCAGGTATTGATGAGGAAGACATTGATGTCCCCACTGATGCAGGAGATGCTACCACAGAAGACATGCCACCCCTCGAAGAGGTGGAGGACGATGCATCACGCATGGAGGAAGTCGACTAAATACACATCAAGGTGCCATCAAAGACTTTTTTTAGAGGTGGCCCAGAGTGGGGCTGTTGTCAAGCTGTTTTATATAGCATCATACCATCATGTGGCTTTGGTTTTTACATCATGTTCATATCGATGTTGAGTTTATCATTTAAAGTATCATTAATACTTAGCATAATGTTTACAAATTTGAAACAATGCGTATGTGATTCAGTCTTAACATTTTAAATGTTGTTTGAGACCCAAAACTTTTCATCATTAAACCAAGCAATTTTCAGTATCAGTTTTGTTCTGTTCAATCTGTGATTATTTTGTATAAAAAGCATTTGTTTGCTTTACAATAAAAAAGAAAAAAAAACTCATGAAGAATGATTTCAAACTTTAGTGTTTTGATTGTTTCTGTAGTGTATGTACTTCAGTTTCTTCAAAATGTGTTTGAATGTTTTCTTCTATGATAAAATAAAACAGTTAAATTACTTGGTTTCTGTTTATTGTGTTTGCACATGAACACAAGTTAAACTATATTTGTGCATGGATATGTAATAATGCAACTATATTTAATGCATGTATGAATCGAATTCAATTTTTGGTGCTGAACCAGCACATAAGTTTAGATACATCACAAAAATGTTAATGGCAATAAGGCACTCTAGCTCACCTTATCATAGTTCTTAAGGGCTCATGAGGAGCTAATGTGGTCAGACTATGACCGGTCCCGTGTCGTTAACTTGGTTATAATTTTCTGAAGTGGCAAATCTTAATATTGTGCCTCTGAAAACTAGTTGACCAGGTCAAAGCGTAGAAAAACCTTATGACCTCTTTTTGCGAAACCAGATTAATGATTATCTCATCGAAACATTTTCAGAATATTTATGTTTACATTTTCTGTGACAAGTTTGAATCTGGGTAATAAGCTAATTGGGTCGAATCATTACAAAACTTGCTTCCACTCCTTAAGCCACATTGTCATGACATAATTTGATGACATTGTTGGATTTGATATTAACAATATGAAGGCCAATTTTCAAACTGGGTAATGTGTCCATATACATAATTATATATATTTATAAGTTTTGCTGGTCAAATCTAAGAAAACCAGTATGACCACTATAGAAGCAACCTGAAGTATTGAATCTGGATGAAACATAGAATGTTTATCTTGAAAATATCAAGTCCATGTTGGAATTTGGGTCAAATGGAGTAAAAAGCTAGGTCAAGTTTGCAATATTTTTTTTTCCTTCAATCAGGTGAGGTTTTCAAGGACATCATGGCCCTTTAGAAGATTTATCCTACCGGTAACTAGACATATCCTGGACATGCAAAATTTTATTAAAAACGCATTTTGAAAGTACGAACAATGCTGGACCATTTGAATAAACAGTTGATAAGGTATCTGATTTTCAAAGGCTTTTAAATGGATCAACGTTGTTAGGCCAGATAAGTGAGTTTTCAGAGATATTTGAGACCAGTTCAGGACACACTTTTGGCCCCTATGCCCTGCACCAAAGGTATATGTTTTATGTCCCGGTAGAGTGGCATATAGCATTTGAACTGTCTGTCCGTCCGTCCGAAAAATTTTAACATTGGACATAACTTTTGCTATATTGAGATCAACTTGATATTTGGCATGCATGTGTATCTCATGGAGCTGCACATTTTGAGTGGTGAAAGGTCAAGGTTATCCTTAAAGGTAAAAAAATACAATCCAGGGGAAGTAATAAGCTTGAAAAGGGAGTTTCTAAACCTGCCAAATGACATATTGAATTTTTATTTCAAAGCGGCGCAATAGGAGGCATTGTGTTTCTCACAAACACATCTCTTGTTTTCTCTATATTTGACTTCTCAATGAAAGCTTTATGTTGAAAAAAAAAACAAAAACACTAAATTTGGACATAATTGATTTCAGAGACGTTTCAGTAAATAATTCTTTACATCTATATTAAACCAAGTTTAACTTGCAGAAAATTATTTGTGGCTATGCATTTCATTAATGTTTTAGAACTAAAAACAATATAGACATGCAATCATGCTTATCTTAAAAAAGGACTCCTTTGTCTCCACAATCAAGTCCATCTGAGGAGCCGCTTGGAACTTTTAAGTTATACCCGAGCCAACAACAACCTATTAAGCATTAATGCTTCCCAAATAGTGAATTTCTCATCATGCATGATTTTAATCCAACACTAAATTAACAACTTATGAAGAGAGCTGTCTTGAAATCCATTCTCTCCCCACTCTGATTGAATTGGGGCAGTTCTCAGTACACTGTATAAAGATGTGGCAGTTCTCAGTACACTGTACAAGGATGGGGCAGTTCTCAGTACATTGTATAATAATGGGGCAGTTCTCAGTACACTGTACAAGGATGGGGCAGTTCTCAGTACACTGTATAAGGATGTGGCAGTTCTCAGTACACTGTATAAGAATGGGGCAGTTCTCAGTACACTGTATAAGGATGGGGCAGTTCTCAGTACACTGTATAAGGATAAGGCCATTCTCAGTACACTGTACAAGGATGAGGGAGTTCTCAGTACACTGTATAAGGATGTGGCAGTTCTCAGTACACTGTATAAGGATGGGGCAGTTCTCAGTACACTGTATAAGGATGTGGCAGTTCTCAGTACACTGTATAAGGATGTGGCAGTTCTCAGTACACTGTATAAGGATGGGGCAGTTCTCAGTACACTGTACAAGGATGGGGCAGTTCTCAGTACACTGTACAAGGATGGGGCAGTTCTCAGTACACTGTATAAGGATGTGGCAGTTCTCAGTACACTGTATAAGGATGTGGCAGTTTTCAGTACACTGTATAAGGATGTGGCAGTTCTCAGTACACTGTATAAGGATGGGGCAGTTCACAGTACACTGTACAAGGATGGGGGCAGTTCTCTGTACACTGTATAAGAATGTGGCAGTTCTCAGTACACCGTATAAGGATGGGGCAGTTCTCAGTACACTGTATAAGGATGTGGCAGTTCTCAGTACACTGTATAAGGATGGGGCAGTTCTCAGTACACTGTATAAGGATGGGGCAGTTCTCAGTACACTGTATAAGGATGGGGAAGTTCTCAGTACACTGTATAAGGATGGGGCAGTTCTCAGTACACTGTATAAGGATGGGGCAGTTCTCAGTACACTGTATAAGGATGTGGCAGTTCTCAGTACACTGTATAAGGATGGGGCAGTTCTCAGTACACTGTATAAGGATGGGGCAGTTCTCAGTACACTGTATAAGGATGGGGCAGTTCTAAGTACACTGTATAAGGATGGGGCAGTTCTCAGTACATTGTATAAGGATGGAGCAGTTCTCAGTACACTGTATAAGGATCTGAACATTGTACTGGTAAACCAGCAAACCTAGCTAGTGTCTGTTGGTAAACTGATCGCCAGGATGTATTTTGAAACATTGTTGAAAAACGGCAAAACCTCGAACTAAAAAAACTGAATGAAAAAAAATGATCCAAAAAATTACAAGCTTGACTATGGCAATATCGTGATGTACTTCTTATTCTCAATATATGTATGTATATATTAATCCCAAACCAATTGCATTGATGGTATAATCTATACCTTACTTAGATTTAATTTGCAAAAAGATTAAGTTTGACAGATCTGTTCAAATCTAAATTTGTACAGTGCTAATAAATTAAAATGTTACACAAGATGCTAAGTAATGTAATCTTGGCTTGTTTCTTGGGCGTCACAACTCCAAGTTATATGCCTGGTCAATCCAGGCATGCTCCATAGGATTGTCTTAAGATCTGTGTATCATCTCAAAAGCAAAGTGAAAATGGCTATCTGCAAAACGCATAACACAAGAACAGCATGCGAGTTTCTCGCAGTCTGTTTAGGTTTTATGCTGTTTGCCGCTCTTCAGTATCTAAGGGTTGGAAATAAAGCCTTTAAAACTTGAATTTAGCACGAGAGGCACATGTATTTAATTAAATTAATTAAAAGTTTGCAGTGGTGTAGTGGATGAGGTGTCCGCCTGGCAATCGGGAGTTTGTGGGTTTGCTCCCTACTCAGCGAACGTTCTCATTACCTCCTCTATAGACACCAAGTACTGGTTCTTCCCAGGAAACGGACTTGACAGTGTCCATATCTGCCTATAATAGGCCTTACTGTAATAGTCAGCAATTGACTGAAGGAAGTACGAAGTAGAAATATAACTTGCTAAGGGACCACACATGCGTCAAAAACACATCTATGTGGGAAAGGGTGAAGATCTTTGTATTAACTCAGAGGAGCCAAGAATTCCAGTGAGATGTTATTGCTTAGAATTGTTAAATAGTTTGTCCATGATCAAAGTACTGGCCTTTTTGAAATGATTTCTTAAAATCCTTGCCTGATATGTGGACAGTTTGGGCAATTTTGACTACATGTTTATAACAAAACACAAAATTTTCAATCAACAAGAAATAAAAGTAAGGGGAAAAATAACACAAGTTGGTTTTAATCCTTTTATTACATAGCAAAATTTAATTTTGGTATATATCAGATACAATACTCAACACTGACCTTTAGGCAAGAATAAATTCTTACAAATTATTCCCCAGTACTTTTTAGCTGAATCGCAATTGACCAACCAACAGCATTTGATTGAACAATGCATTCTGCCAATCAGAAAGCCTTGACTTGGTTATTTTACGGAGGTGTCTTGTAAAAACATTTGTAAACTGTTAACTGTGCTAGTCAGAGATTTAAGAGATTTAACTGAAAAGTTTTTGCTATGAATTCAATAGCCATTGGTGCGTTGATTTGAGCTACCCTCTGGGAAAACAGGGCTTAATCAATGTGCATAAAGTGTTGTCCCAGATAAGCCTGTGCAGATTTTTTGTTTAAAGTAAGTCGAGGCCAAAAGTGTCTTCCCTGATAAGACTGTGTAGACTTCAAAGGCTTATCTGGAACAACACTAAACATGTGCATTAAGCCCTGTTGTTCAAGGGGGAGGTTTATCTGGAACAACACTAAACATGTGCATTAAGCCATGTTGTTCAAGGGGGAGGTTTATCTGGAACAACACTAAACATGTGCATTAAGCCCTGTTGTTCAAGGGGGAGGTTTATCTGGAACAACACTAAACATGTGCATTAAGCCATGTTGTTCAAGGGGGAGGTTTATCTGGAACAACACTAAACATGTGCATTAAGCCCTGTTGTTCAAGGGGGAGGTTTATCTGGAACAACACTAAACATGTGCATTAAGCCCTGTTGTTCAAGGGGGAGGTTTAGCTGGAACAACACTAAACATGTGCATTAAGCCATGTTGTTCAAGGGGGAGGCTTATCTGGAACAACACTAAACATGTGCATTAAGCCCTGTTGTTCAAGGGGGAGGCTTATCTGGAACAACACTAAACATGTGCATTAAGCCCTGTTGTTCAAGGGGGAAGCTCATATTTATTGCCCTACAAATAATGCATGCATCTACAGTTCACTTATTGTCCAGTTTGTGCATCTGAGGTATACAGATTGTGAAAAAAAGAAAAACATTCATCTTGTAATTTTGATAATGCAATACTGCATTACCTTGCGAGGAAAAATCCAATTTGAAAAGATATACACAACAAAACTGAAGAATACAACAAGAAATAAACATCTAGCAAATATCAGTAATAAAAGTAACAATTATAAACTCTGGTACAAAAAAACGCTATAAATATATAAACCTAGAAAAATGATAGACACATAAAATTTGCTGTTTTTTCCATTGGTTCCCAGCAGTAAAATGAGATTAATAGGAAGGTAGTTTTTATAAAAAATGGACATAACAAAAATACTGATGTCTAACAACATTAGACTTTCCGTTTCGTAAGGCAAATGACAACATTTCAGAGTGAAGGCTTCATTATGTGTTTTTCTTAACAACCTTGATTTGTTAACAGCTTTAAAATACATACAATCTATGCATGTTATAATTTAGCAACATAGTTGTACAGTAATACTGGTAAAATACCCTGCTATATTGTTTGGCGTATTGTGGAAGTCAAACAGGATTTTCATCTCAATCGAAAACATAGTAAACAAGACTATTGCCAAGCAATATATGTCCCCTACCGGCTCCACCATTGTCAGAAATTCCACCATTGTCAGATTTTTTTTCTCTTTTTTTATATTTGTTGCCATAGCAACCAGAATTTTTGACATAGGAACAAAATGAAATGACGTGCATAATGTCCATAATGCCATCTATCCATGTTTCAAGTTTCATGAAAAAATATGAAGAACTTTTAAAGTTATCGCAAGATCCAGAAAAAACACCATGTTCAGAAGTATTTCTAGTCTATTTGATGCCATAGCAACCAGAATTTTTGACGTAGAAACAAAATGAAATGACGTGCATAATGTCCATATTGCCATCTATCCATGTTTCAAGTTTCATGAAAAAATATGAAGAACTTTTAAAGTTATCACAGGATCCAGAAAAAACACCATTTTCAGCAGTATTTCTAGTCTATTTGTTGCCATAGCAACCAGAATTTTTGATGTAGGAACAAAATGAAATGACGTGTATAATGTCCATATTGCCATCTATCCATGTTTCAAGTTTCATGAAAAAATATGAAGAACTTTTAAAGTTATCGCAGGATCCAGAAAAAGCACCATTTTCAGCAGTATTTCTAGTCTATTTGTTGCCATAGCAACCAGAATTTTTGACGTAGGAACAAAATGAAATGACGTGCATAATGTCCATATTGCCATCTATCCATGTTTGAAGTTTTATGAAAAAATATGAAGAACTTTTTAAGTTATCGCAGGATCCAGAAAAAAACACCATTTTCAGCAGTATTTCTAGTCTATTTGTTGCCATAGCAACCATAATTTTTGACGTAGGAACAAAATGAATGACGTGCATAATGTCCATATTTCAATCTATCCATGTTTGAAGTTTCATGAAAAAACATTAAGAACTTTAAAAGTTATCGCAGGATCCAGAAAAAACACCATTTTCAGCAGTATTTCTAGTCTATTTGTTGCCATAGCAACCATAATTTTTGACGTAGGAACAAAATGAATGACGTGCATAATGTCCATATTTCCATCTATCCATGTTTGAAGTTTCATGAAAAAAAGAGAACTTTTTAAGTTATCGCAGGATCCAGAAAAGTGTGACAGACGGACGGAAACACAGAGCGCAAAGTCCCCTCTGGTGAAACCGGTAGGGGACAATAAACCAGTTCTTTAAATCTTCTGTACTGTGCAGATGAAAGTTTGAAAAAATGTTGTCAATGTATTTACTATTTCATTAGCTCATTTATTTTCAAAACTGAATTTAAAATCCAACAAATCTTGTGCAACTTTTTAATAAGGATAATTAAAAAAATATCAGAATACTCCCAGTACGTGTCCAAACAAATAAGCCACGTTCTGGGAAAATAGGGCTTAATGCATGTGCATAAAGTGTCTTCCCAGATTAGCTTGTGCAGTCAGCGCAGACTTATCAGGGACTACACTTTTCACAAATGCACTAAGCTCTGTTTCCCCTTAACTCAAATATTTATTGCTGATTTATAGTCTGACACTGTTTTCTAATAGTAATTCAAGTCTGTTTTCAAAGTATGATCTATACCTTCATCTGCATTGTAATCACTGTCTTTCTCTACCTCTATGTCCAACTCATGATCTAACTCGTTCAGCTTGATACCTGTCAAAGATTGTGATACACACTTTGCACATCTAAACTACACCTCAAACCAGGCACTAATCAAAACATATGGGCCATGCTCTGCCATGCTCTGTGAAAAGGGGGTTTAATGCATGTCCGCACAGGCTTATCAGGTAGGACACTTTACTCTTATATGTTTTTTTCGTTTAAAGATTTAAGCGGAAAGTGTCGTCCCTGATTAGCCTGTGCAGACTGCACAGGCTAATCTGGGAAGACACTTTACGCACATGCATTAAACCCTTTTTTCACAGAGCATGGCCCAATTCAGCCTGCTTACTAGTATATGTCAACAGCCTACAACCACATGAGTCATGATCTTGGAAAACGGGGCTTAATGCATATGCATAATGATAAAGAATCGTCCAAGATAAGCCTGTGTAGTTCATCTTGCTTTAATGGAATTCTTCTTAATGAAAATCCAGTCTAGGGGAAAAGTGACATTCCTTCTTCACCAGTGCGGACGGCACAGGCTAATCTGGGAGGATAGTTTTCACCCATGCATTAAGAGCCGTTTTCCCAGGGTGAGGTTCATACACGTACCATAACCATGTTTACTACAAACCAGTCCAGACGAGACCATGCAAACTTAACTATGATGCAGTGATACAAGAATCTTATCATTCATCCTCTTTACTTACAACCTCTTTTTTTTACGACTTTCTTAAAATGTCTACCAACTAATTGCTGTGCAATATATTCACATAAGTCATGACTGCTGTAAACCAAAAATATAGACGCATCATTTTAAAACTTCTAAGGCAATTCTTTCTTACCATACAACATTGAATGATTACTTACATCAAAATTATAAACCTCTTAATGTTTCAGCAAACGGTATTTAGTAGCGACAAAAAACTTTTGATTACAGAAGTAATTAAACAGGACTCAAGACAGAGGTCACGTACATCTACCAAGCATCGACTTATTTGTATCTACCAAGATACAGAGGCCCGTCTTATTAAGCATTTTAAGATGAATTTAAGTTACAATACAATCTTTGAAAAAGCTTAATCACGAAGCACTAACTTCAATGCTGAGTTACTTTAAGACTCAGGCTATAACAAGAGATGTGTTTGTGAGAAACACAATGCGCCCTACAGCGCCGCTTTGAAGCCATATATGTGACCTTTGACCTTGACCTTTCACCACTCAAAATGTGCAGCTGCATGAGATACACATGCATGCCAAATATCAAGTTGCTATCTTCAAAAGTTATGGGCCATTAAAGTTTTCGGACAGACGGACAGACTGACTGACGGACGGACGGACTGACAGACAGTACAACTGCTATATGCCACCCTACTGGTGGCATAAAAATGGGCCTATATGCATGTGCATCCAGTGCCAATCAGGTACAAAACTTTCAAATTTTATACTTAAAATAAATAATAAAGTCTCCTCTTAGCAAAAATCCAGTTAAGGCAGTGTCATCTTTGATTTGCCTCTTCACACTGCTCAGGCTTATCTGGGAAAACTTTTACGAACATGCATTAAGACCCGTTTTCCCAGAGCAGGGCTCATTTGTTCTATTCATGTCATGTCATTCTTTCAAACATTTTTTTCTTTTACAAATATAGACATAAATATCAATTTGATGTGACCTACAAATTTAGTCTTTACTTAAATTTTCCATAACAGCTTTGAACGGATAGATTGCAGTAGATGTGTCCACACACAGCCTGACCAAATGTAAAACCACTCAATGTTTGTGTCTTTATGAACCACTTTATGCATTCATGAAAAGCTAATTTGGAATATTTTTCGAAAATGTACACAAGTCCTATAGACTTTATTTTTTTGTTCATCAAAATATGAAACCCACAAAAATTAGCAAAAGGAATCGATAATAAATGTATACAAAGTTACATAAGACCTCCTGAAAATGAAATGATTTTATAGTCACAATTGCCAGTGGATTGCAATATTCTGTTATACCTTTTCTCTAGCCCGCTCTGCCCTCTGTTCTCGGATCTTCTGTCTCTCTTGTCGCTCCTTCAATTTCGCGTCTCTTGTCTTTTCCGCGGACTCCAATGCCTCTTCAATCTTAAAATAAATTATTTTTTTGAATCCCCAAAGAATTGGGCCAAGCTATGTGAAAAGGTGGTTTAATGCATGTGCATAAAGTGTTGTCCCTGATGAGCCTGTGTGGACTGCACAGACTAATCTGGAACGACACTTTACGCACATGCATTAAACCCCCTTTTCACATAGCACGGCCCAATTGTTTGTGAATGTTTTACTCTGCAGTCAAATAAAACTAGAGCAAACACTTGTGGATAAGCCTTATTTTAGGAATGCTGTAATTTCAAACCAATATTTCATCACGCCAAAATGAAATAAATGTATGAAATCATTATCAATTTTCAAGCAATAAGCTATTATCTTTAAACATTGCAGCACGGAGTGTTTATTGTAATCTAGAGTCCGTGATTGCAGTAACTTGAGTTTTAAGAGCACATATTAAAATCTCAGAAAGTATTTAAACAAAATATTTAACAAATACTAGACAATCGTGTTTATTACCAACACATGTTTAAAGTAGTATATAAGAATGACTATTTAAGCATATACATATTTTAATTACTGAGACCTTTAAAGTTAGATGACATACAATCTAATTTCTCCTCAAAATGTAGCTTAATCGGGTAAAACATAAGTTAAAATAATTCTGCTTTTTATACCTTTTCTTGTTTTTCCTTCTGCTGAAATTCCTGCTCAAATGTCTGTGCCTCTAAAATTTGTAGCCGTCGCCTTGATGCTTTCAATGAAGCACTCTTTTTTCTTCGGATTTCCTGAAAAAGAAGTCAATTATCCATCATAGTTTTATATATACAGTTCTTGGCAACATTGCAATCGTATTTGCAAGATCATGTAAGAACCTACATAAAATTCACATGTATGTATAGTTGTTTAGAAGTAAATAAAATACAATAGTCGATTGAGAGAGATCTCAATTATATGTCATAAATCCCTTACTTGTTCCCTCTTCTCATCTGCTTGTCGTTGTTTCTCAGCAAGTTCTGACGCAGTCAACTTAGGAACGTTTAGTGGGTCAAGTCGCTGATAAAAGACATAGAAGTACAGGTAAACAAAGTTTTAAATTATTTTCCTATAGCACAAACTTGTGACGAATCGGCCAGTATACCAAAGGTTTTATGTGTAGACAGTAAACAAGAGCTGTCAGAGGACAGCGCGCTCGACTATTCGAGTGCTTGACAGAATAACGTAAGCCATCATGAGTAAATTGTTCATATTCAATAATTTATTAGACGATCTTTCAAGAATAAAAAAAGAAAAAAAAAATATTTTTTTTTTGGGGGGGGGGGGGTAGGGGGGTGTAGGGGGGGTGAGAGGGGGGTACAATGTGGGGTGTGGTAATTTATAAGATGATGTTTAAAAAAAAATTGGGGGGGGGTGGGGGGGGGGTAGGGGGATGAGAGGGGGGGGGGGTATAATGTGGGGTGGGGTAATTTATTAGATGTTTAAAAAAAATCTTTTTTTTTCGGGGGGGTGGGGGGTAGGGGGGTGGGGTGAGAGGGGGGTATAATATAATATGGGGTGTGGTAATTTATTAGATGATGTTTAAAAAACAATTGGGGGGAGGTGGGGGGAGGGATTCTGGGTAAGTGTTGTTTTGTCAAAGTAATAATAAAATGTGATCATAAATAAAGAAGTTATGGCAATTTTAGCAAAATGTTTAATTATCTAAGTGTAAAAGGGGCCATAATTATGTCAAAATGCTTGATACAGTGGTCTGCTCTTGTTTATAGGTTGGGGTCATGTTGGTAAACAAGTATGCAACATATAAAAGCAATACATGTATGTCAAAGGATATAGGAAATATTTGGGGTAGTACGCAAACTTTAACATAGATTTATCAATAATATGCATATTCTAAGTATAAAAGGGGCAATAATTATGACAAAGTGCTTGATAGAGTTGTCTGCTATTGTTTATAGGTTATTCATGTACATATCCACACGCTCAGTCTAACCAGAAAATACTTCCACTAGCCTTTATAATGTCAGACTTTTTTGTTGAAACAATTTCATTTCTGTGTCTTAACATCTTCATACTTTTGAAGCAAAAATTCAATAGCTTTAATTGATAGCAAATTCAAAAAAAATATTTTTTACAAACATTCTGTTAAAGAATTGCACGAGTTAAAAAAATAATGAAAAATTTCGCTATATCGCCTCTTTTTTGCAAACTTTTTATGCCCCCGGTAGGGTGGCATATAGCAGTAGAACTGTCAGTCCGTTTGTCTGTCTGTCTGTCTGTCTGTCTGTCCGAAAACTTTAACATTGGCCATAACTTTTGCAATATTGAAGATAGCACCTCCATATTTGGCATGCATGTGCATCTCATGAAGCTGCACATTTTTAGTGGTGAAAGGTCAAGGTCATCCTTCAAGGTCAAAAGTCAAAAAATACAATCCAAGGGAAGTAATAATCTTAAAAAGGGAGATAAATTCTGAGCCTGCCAAATGATACATTTAAATTTTATTTCAAAGCGGTGCAATAGGGGGCATTGTGTTTCTGACAAACACATCTGTTGTTGAGATTATCTTCGTTTGATATGTGCAGGCATTCCAAAGAAAATCGAAACGTCACAGAGATAATCAATATTACCAGATTCTCTTTGTCTGCTACTACATACTGCTTATTAAGTATGCCCCCTTCGAAGAAGAGGGGTAATATTGTTTTGCTCGATATCGGCCGGTCGGTCGGTTGCTGTGTGGGTAAACCAGTTCGTTTCCGATCAATAACTTGTAAACGGATTGACCAATCGGCTTGATACTTCCCATGTATGTTGACCTTTGCAAGTATATGACACTTATTGAAATTGGGGTCACTAGGTCAAAGGTAAATGTCACTGTTACACTTGTGAAAATTGTTTCCGATCTATAACTTGTGAACGGAGGGGCCGATTGGCTTGATACTTCCCATGTGCATTGGCGTTGGACAGTAGATGGCACCTATTGAAAATGGGTACTAGGTCGAAGGTCAAGGTCACTGTCACAAGAAGTGTGAAAATCGTTTCCTATCAGTAACTCGTCAACAAATTTACCGATTGGTTTGATACTCTGTGCATTGGCCTTGGGCGGTAGATGACGCCCATCGAAATTGTGGTTACTAGCTTTATCCTTGAGATGCATACCTGATTTACAGACAGTTTTAATGCTCACGGTATGGTGGCATATAGCAGTCAGATTGTCCGTATGCTTGTTTGTTCGTCTGTTATTCCATTTACCGGACCTTGTTTTTAAAATATTTAAGATATTAATCCGATATTTGGTGTCTGAGTGTACCTACATGACTTACAGATAAAGTGTGAGTTTTGTTCCGGTTCATAGATTTTTGGCCAAGTTATGGGCCTTGTACTTCACATTTTCTCTAAATTAGCTGCGTTGCGACTTCAAAGCGAAGTAGGAGGCATTGTGTTTCAAACAAAGGTCTTGTTCCATTTGTTTTTCGAATTCTATATGTAATGTTCAATAATGTTTTACATAAAGAACCAATAATGATTTTCATTACATAAAGAACCAAAAATGATTTAACTTTGGAAGTGAAAACATGTGAAATTCACTGCCGTCTTTAAAATTGAGTTCTTGTTGATCATTGGAACATATTTTATCTCATTACTTTGAGTTAATTGTCGAATCAAACATACGTGGAAAAACTGAGCTTTAATGCTATGTTTTTTCTTATCTACCAGTTAAAACTCATTTGGATGTACGCAATTCCGTTCTCACACTATTCTGACTATACATACTTTTATAGCAACTTCTACAACTATAACATCTTTTAACTGTTTCAGTCGGTATTCCTACTACTATTACTTATAATAATAATGATAAACATGTATTTTCAGATCATGCACGTTCAGACTGCCAATCATCCCTGCCTAGACCAGTAACTCTGGAGCTGCTCGTGTCCGTTGATCTACCAAAAATTGGAGATGACAAGAAGGATCCTTTCCTCACTGGCTTGGACTTCCTGCCGGACGGGAGACTAGTAGCAGTGGATAACAGTAATAAGAAATGTATCATATTTAATGAGCTGCTGCAGAGACAAGGATCACCATACACATTTAAGTCGCCTCCCCAAAGCGTATGTGCGTGTCAGAATGGACTCGCTGTAACAGTATATAACAAGACATTACTTCTCCTGTCCGTGAGTTCTGATAATGTCATCGGTCTGAAGAGGGAAATCAGCACATCATCAGAATTCGCCTCTATATGTCACAAAACGCCGTCTGTCATGGTTGTGAGTTCATACGATAATCCACGGCCTGCTAGAATGATTACATTGTACGGTGTTGAGTCAGACTTCGATCATGTTAAGTTCCCTAAGAAGACGTACGGAATTGGAAAGAGCAAGTGCACGTATGTCCAGTCCAATAACACGCTGGTTCTGACTGACAGACATGCACACACAGTGTACATGTACGACACCGTTAAGGGAACCTCTGAAGCAGTCATTGATGGGAATATACAGAAGCCACGTGGTGCCTGCGTTGGGCCTGGTGACTCGGTGATGGTGTGCAGTAATAAGAAGAACTCCATCGTGCACATGACCGTTAATGGTGAAATCCTCGGCACCTACCCAGTGGATATAAAGAACCCGAATTCACTGAGTATGAATAAGGATGGTACCAAACTGGCCGTGTCAAACAGCGGTTCAGGCATGAACAAACTTCAGTTGTATAAAATATCACCCACTTAAGCGAGCATGATGCAGTGACAAGAATTATTCAAGTGAACTGTTTCACAATAACACTTTTCTTCTAGTTGATTGTGGGACAATAAACAATATCTTATTGGGCATTTTAGTTGAGCTTTTATACAGTTGTGCTGCGTTTAAACCATTGTGATGTTCCTTTAGATCCGTTACATGTAGATCTATTTGATTACCAATTAAACAAGCTTTACTAAAATTCTCGTATGGTAAAAATTATGAGAGTTTTAATAGAAGTGATAAGTTGTATTTATCATTGTTTGATTTTACAGTGTGCTGTTAGTATCTGTTATACGTGTATTTACATATATTTAGTATTGTTATTATATAGTTGACACAAAGATGTATTCTTGTACTCAAGTTATATGTAATAAATGCATATCGAATCAGTTTCCATAAATAACATGGCAGTCCAAGAAACCGATCTATTCCCAACCTAGATATTGTTGCCATTGAAGTTGTAACCTTGATTTTGAGCCATAGTGACCTACGTATGCTTTTCCTGCACATTCAGATGATCAGTGTTTATCAGATTAAGTAAACGTATGCATGTTTATGCACAAGTTCGTGGAGTTTGAGACTTAGCATGGGGGGAGGGTGGGGGCATGCGTTTACGGGAGCGTACCGTGTTTACGTGAGGTAAGTGGAGAGTTACTTCCACTATAGAAAAATGTTTTGTGTTTTTCGTGAAGGAGTAGCGGATATTTTCACCCGATAAGCCACTTTATATTTATATGTATTATAAATGAATACGGTGCTTGCGCTTACGTAGGTTTTTTGTTTCAAGATCGTAGACGTGGTAATAAAAAAGTGGAATCCAGAATATTATTTATATGTATGCAATGGTAGCAACACGGTCTACTGTTCAGTTGCCATAAAATACGATTATGTAGTGATAATCTCATTAATTTTTCTGTATGGATATTTGAAGATGCGTGACAAAATATTGTTCAATTTTACATTTACATACACAGGGCCAGGAATGCTAGCATTTATGTAATTAACATGTTACTGGTAATTACATGTATATATTGTTAGGGTAGATTTTGCATACTTTTTATATTTACGTTACTGAGATTATTTACTTTGTTTTGCTTTAACGAGGTATTTGATGCATTCCCAAATGACATGCTTTATTCTAGTCAGAATAGTTTGTGATTCTGTTGAAAAATGTGTTATATACTTGCTATACTTGAGCTAAGAAATTCAATTTTTGGTCACGAGATGCCAAAGTGCGAGCTTAATTTTGTATTCCTCAGTCTTGCCAGCTAGGTGGGACCTCTCCATTACCGTTTTAAAATGTGGGGGAAGATAGCAAGCTATCTTGTTGGCCATTTTCTAAAGAAACCTCCACATTTTACTGTATAACATAATTGCTTAATCTCCTTATGTCTTAAGTTATATATATTGGTGTATATATTTATATATGTTTTGAACCTTTGTTATATAATAAAAACGGTCAGTCAATGACCATTTAACCACAGCATGTGTTTTGTTTGTTACTACCACCCAGTGCATAAAATGAATACGGTGCTTGCGCTTACCTAGGTTTTTTGTTTCAAGATCGTAGACGTGGTAATAAAAAAGTAATTGAAGGAAAACCGTCCACAAATCTCATCATTTTCTCTTATAATGCACAGTAATAACCAACGTGTACAATAAAATATAACTAAACTCACGATTATTTCAATTTTTCGACACCGTTTCATCTCTGATAACTTATTAATTGCCTAAACATTGCCGCCGCCCCACCCCATTCGGAACTGACTTCCTTTTAAGCACATTTTTAGACCTGAGTCCCAAACAGCTCTTTCATATGTTAAGAGATTGACACGAAATACCTACCCATCTTTAATAAAGTTTATATGTGTACTTCAATATTATAGTTTTATAGCATGCTATGCTGTGCAATATGTGTTTTCTTAATAATTTTACTTACTGTACAATCATAATAATGCTGTACGAAAAACCTGCCGACCAAATTAATTAATTCACCTATTTTTAAGAGGATTGGTTGTTGGGTGGCTGATGTACGCGATAATAGAATGTTCATCAGCCATTTTCAGTAATATTTTAATTAATTTAATGTATTTGATAACGTTTCGACATTATTCTGATATGAACTTAGGTTTAACAACTCTTTTACTACATGTATTTCCAGATAATGCAGGTTAGAGGGCGACAATAAGTGCATCTTTCTTTGCAGTATATGTATATGTAATTAGGAATTTAAACCAGCGGAGGACTGAGATACCATGCCCCATTAATGGACCACATGAGTTTAACTGTTGAATATGCCAGAAATAATCGTTCATAAGAGCCGGACTAAACAGCATGTAAAAACACAAGAAACAAACAAAAACCTGTAGGGCTGATGTTTGTAGTGTTTTGTATAAAGTCTACATAGACAAGTCTGACATATAATTGATATGAGTGCTAATTAATTATACGTTTTGTTCCGTACACTACAGGGCCG
This sequence comes from Dreissena polymorpha, assembly GCF_020536995.1. Lineage (NCBI taxonomy): Eukaryota > Metazoa > Mollusca > Bivalvia > Myida > Dreissenidae > Dreissena > Dreissena polymorpha. Next base: position 2,442,884 of record NC_068357.1, on the reverse strand, counting down.
TACCCAGGAAATGTTGACTGGGGGGCCCAAACGGGGAGGGTGTGGGAGGGGTTGCCCCTCCCGAATAGATTTTTTTTTATTAGGCACTGTTCAAGGTGAATTTTAATGCATATAGAAACATATGTTGTGTTATAAATTTATGGATATATAACAAGTAAATCAGCACCTTTCTGAAGTCTAAAGCTTTAACCATAACGGGCCGCGTACGCGTGAGTAAGAAAGTGACAGTTTGTGACATGGGGGAGGGGAGTCAGGCCATGTGTGATGTCACACATATATTTTAAAAAAATTGTATAATTTATTTATCATTTCTTTAGTAGAATTTTAAAATAATTTTCAAAAATTTGTAAAACATTTGAATTAGTTTTATGTCAAAATAAGACGAATTGCGTATTTCCTGATTCTGTTGTTCGTATGTTTAATAGGCAACTTGGTTGGGCCGGCTTATTCAATAGGCACAACCTCCACACAGATTTCAATGACGTAAAAATTGGACTGTTCCATTTTTAGTTAGTAAATGGTTAAAAGAAAATCTAAATTATAATTTCGTTTTTATTAGAGGTTAACACGTGGATAAATATTCATACTGCTCATCGTAACAACCCTACAATTATAAAAGCCTGTAATGTGAAAGTTCTTTTACCGGTAAGTGAAATTTTAAAACGGTTTGATAGTGAATTGAGTTTTAGATTAAATTAAAATTAAGTATTAATTTTAAAAAAAAGTTCGAAAGTGTAAGTTTGTGACGTACTTTAGGGTAGGGGGTCCAAGATTTTGTAACAGTTTGTGACATGCCGGGGTAAAAATGGTAAAAAAAAGCGTGAAATGCTTTATCAACGACCCCTTGGTGTTAAATTCGCACACATGTTTAAAGCTTTAGATTTCAGAAATGTATTACACTTTATAAAGAAGTAAAAGCATTTGAAACTAAAAAACCGTTATAATGAAATGTAACATAAAATATGACTGTAGAGGAGGTTTGATTTCAGAGAGAAAATACTACTATTGTTATATGTCAGTAACTGACATATAACCTACTAGTATTTTCTCTTTGAAATCAAACCTCCTCTATATAAAATTTCAAAGTAAATTCATTATTAAATGTTTATCATCTACAAGACATTTTTCACAGAAATGTTTACTAAGCTATGACTCTAGAGGAGGTTTGAATTCAAAAGAGAAAACACTATTATCGTTCAGACCTACGACCTTCTGTATCAGTTCCATCCATTCGCTGTTTCTCTTTCCTTGTCCAATCAAAAGACGTGTTACATCCACCATCAAAATATGAAGCATTGAGCACAATGGGTAATTGACAGATCGGGGATGTGTGTTCAAGGTGATAAGAAAACATTGCCTAGGGGCTTATCTCCACTGGCGAGTAAATTAGCGCTAATCCCCGTGTGTATCAGGGGCAATAAAACACATCTGCACATTTGTATTGCAGGGAAGTGTACTGTGGGCCCTTTCATGTGAGAAAATTTGCAGTAGGCCCATTATTAAAAAAAAATAACTCGACAGCCAGCTGGGGGGGGCCCGGGCCCCTGGGCCCAGTGCCTGGGTACGGGCCTGCACTAGTATGTCATGATGCTAGTTTCTCACGTGTTTTTTTTTTAATTTAAATAAACCATTGTCTGTGTTACGTTATTTCTTACCACGATGTCTCTGCATACACTTTCAAGTGTATTTAGCACTTTAATACATGATATAAAACATTTGGATCGGAATGAATTCTTTATGTATTTGACATATTAACATTACTTAACATTAGATGAAATATTAGGAACAAATGAACTAACCTAATATAAGTGAACCAATACTTTATTTCATCAATACAACAGTCTTAAATATAATGTATTCACATAAGTATAAAAGAGAAAAAAATACAAGTATATATTCATCACTTCTACTGAAATCATATCCTGTACGGCATATACACATTTCTTTATATCCACTACAAGTTCATTTTGGGGGGATTATAATATATTCACTAACTCAGACCTTGTTTAAAAGAAGGTTGTCCAAAATGTGTCACATCAAAGTTACATAGATGTATCAGAATCGTTATGGTAAAAACGCCACATTTCATGGTATTTTATTAACAGTAAACATTTAAGTTAGCAACAAGATAAGTATTGATGCAAAGCATGAAAGGGCGTCGGGAATTTCAATGTAAAAGGCACTCAATGAAGTTACATGGAACGATTTTTTTCTACTGTAAATATTAATATATTGGCCGATTAATTTAAACAAAATAGAAAAAGATACTGGTATAACCGTTATCTATGATTTTATGTTATAACTCCCAAATAACCATTATATATGATGTTGTGTTATAACCCCCAAATAACTATTCTCTATGATTTTGTGTTGTAACCCCCAGATATTTCATAGTTCATTTTATTTACATTGGTTTCCTTTTTTTACTGGCATCCGTGTGCAGTTTTCATTAATGGAACACAACTGTGTAGGTTTTAGAAAATCTGCTTCATCTTGTAAGCGTAATTTCATATTTTTCTCAACTTCAAGGGGAGATGATTCTGAACTTATTCTTACGTTGCTCATTTACGATAGGGGTTGAGTACTCATTGATATGAAAACACTGTAAAAGTTTTAATGTGTTTACGAACCCCCCACCCTCTCACACATATATTTCATGGGCATAATAAAAACAAAACAAAAATGTTACAATAAAACAGCATATTTATTTAAACTAAAATGTCTACATCAAAACAAAAAGTTAACATAGAACACAACTAAAATAATTTGATTCTACTGGGGCTCGATTCTTGTGCCTCTCACATGTGAAGCGAGCGTGTAACCACTACACTGCGGAACCGCTTGAAAAATCACCTTCTAACTAAAATATTAATAAGCTATTAATAGTCGGGTTAAATGTAAACCCGGAAGTTTAAACGCTGGATAGTGAGCGGGGTTAGAGGTCCATACCAAAGGGTCCATACCACTGGCAAGATACGGGTCAGGCCTGCGGCTTTCTATATGTGGTTCTTAAAAAAACACCCTGTAGGAGGACTTGATGGTAATGAGACTGGGGTGCTGTGATGGTGCTCCTCATTGATAAGCGGCTGCTTCCTTTATCAAGACTCATTATTACAATTAATAATACGTGTCGCGCTTCGCGCTCTATAGCGCCTTTATTAGTAACTAGGTGGTTGCTAGGATAGTGGAACAAAGAACTTTTGTTTTATACAAAACCAGAAAGTTTCACCAGTTCGCGTATTTGCCCAGTCCCTGTGATCTTTTATTATTGTCCAGTCCCTGTGATCAGTTATTAATTAAAAGAATTAGCTTTGCATTATTGGCAATAAATGTTGTAGTAAATGTAATAGGCACAAATGCAGTACTTATTTACACTAATTTACACACAAAATCACCACTATGCAAGATATTCTGACAACAAAAATATATGCATTGATCCGTAAAAAAACTTCTCCTCCCATAAGCGAAAATTAAACGTATTACATACTAGTCGCCGCACTTCAGTGCAACTCCAATAAAAAAACATCCACTGATATGCATCTTTTAAACAAGCGTCAGGTATTCTAAATTGTTCAGGTATTCCGAATCGCAATACTGGCAGCACTGGTCACAACAACTTAAATCGTCAAAAGATCACCGTCTATCATCACCACCGGAAATATGAATATAATGGATATTTTAGAGTATGGTAAATGTTCAGTGTTACTGTCTCCTCACAAATATTATAACTACAACGAAAATTTGCGAATCTGAAACATTTTTTTAATTAATTGTGTCAATTTACCAAAACGTGAACAGGCCCCTTTAAATAGCATCGTTAAAGGAACCCTTAAAAATGATGAAAGCATCCAAATTGTAATACTTGTAGCCCCTTACTGTCATTATAATAATAATTAAATAAGGATTTAAAAAGCAAAAATTGCCGAAAATAACATACATTAAAGGTTAATTAATAATAAGTGTTAATAGATTTGCAATGCCTGTAATTTTATAGGCTTTACATAATGTTAAATGTAAATAGCCTAGTACACGCAAATAAAATTGTCACCTTTCTTCATAAAAAAAAGTGTAGACAAAGGTAAGCTACCATTTAATATTTAACAAACCTTTAAAAAAAGTGTCTTCCTTTATTTCGAATTTTGACAGCAATGCCAAAGAATGTTAAGTCTGAAATGACGCTCCACGAAAATGATAAGCAAATCCGTCTCATCTTCAGCTTCTCGAAAACGCTAAGTATAAAAATACAGAGGGGGTAATTGTGAATACGGCCGGATATGTTTTACAAGGTGCCTGTACCACGTGACTTTTTCGGCTATGTGTGGGACAATCGGATGTCAACAAACCATCGCTTTAGGTACGTTTCTGATCATTTCTTCATCAATTCAAAACCATTTTCAAAAAAAAAACAAAAAAAAACAAAGACGAGAGCCCGGTCATTGTCAAAATACACAAATGTGTTAAGTTTGCGCAAAATTAATTAAGTATTTTTTCCAAAAAGTGAAACCGCGTGTTTGAAAACACACAAAGTGAAATGCTATGTGTGGTATATTTGTTATTCAACCAACAAAAACGTTCATTATAATATTCTTGAAGGTTTAAAAAATAGGGCGGACATTGTAATTCTTCATAGAGAAGCTACATATATTGTATGTTTGCGCATATACATCTGATTCGGAGTCTTTGTATAAAAATGCAATAATGCTATGTGTGGGACACATTTTTGAAATGCTATGTGTGGTATGCAAGAATTTTCCCGTCAGTTCTGCATTTAATCTGAACACAGATTTGTAAGAATCTAAAACATATACTTCAGTCTGTACTGAAAATATATCAAATTAACCAAATGTTACATGATAGGAATACTGAAGTAATTGTGTAATTTTTAAACAATTTATGTTTAATTGAACATAAATTTTAAATAAAATACACTGCGTTATTGTTATCCAACCAATCGTCTTTTTTAACAAACACGTTATGGTGAACTATAATAATTTCTTTTTTTTAAATTATTGTCTTTAAATAAATATCATGATTGATATTTCTGCCTGATTATTAAATTCGGTCCTTTTTTATAAATGAATGACAAAGAAAGTAAAAGCACTTATTTTAAAATGCGTTTTACTTCTGTTGTTTTTCAGACTTGACAAGGATTAGTCGAAGGATTTGTAATGCTTTAAGGCGCGAAGCTGTGTTAGAATTAGATGAACACCATCAAACCACACGGAAGGTGTTATGCGGCAAGTTAATTATCAAAACCACAGTGACAGAGACGGACCCAGCTTCATTCTGTGATGTTTACGGAAAGCTATTTCAACTAACTATGCAAACATACCATTTAATATGTATTTTGGCATAATCAAAAGAAAGTGTATGTATTGATATTTGTGTATATTTATGTGTTTTGTATCTATGTTATTAATGAAATTGATTAGATGAATATAAAATCTGAGTGTATATGTTAATAAAACAATTGTTTCATAACAAATAACAATATAAATCCAATGATGATTGTTTGTGGTCTATTAAGTTCATTTAGTTTCCAATATCATCTCCATATGAATATCTTAAGTATATTAAAAAAAAAAACTTAATTAACAATAACATTGCTTTATAACCAGCATGCACAGGTTACAATAGAAATTAAAGCACCAAGTACATAAAGAAGTACATCAGTATTCGCAAAGTAACAAATCTTGCTATACAAAATATAAATGATCTTATTAACACGTAACAAATGATAATCGCAAAAAAAGTCTTGGCTTTGGGGTTTATTATACCGACAAACATATTTCACTGTATTAATACTTCATGAACTCAATTTCAACTGAAATCTGAATAACTGAAAATAGTGTAAGATGTTTAATGCAAATACTCATTCGACCCGGTCATGGAGGGGGCTGCAAAATCTTGTTACCACCGCATCAAGTAATAAACAATACATGTTGTTCAATTTGTTGAATTGTCAAATGTGTATTTGATGTTTACTTTGATTGTTTTCTTTCACTGCAATACTTGCACCATCTGGTAACAAAACAAACAGTCTTTTAAACTTTTGAACATTAACTATATATGACAACTTTTCATTGATCAAGATATCAGTACGTCTCTTGAAGGTGCTTCCAAAAATACTTTAATCTCCCTGAAAAGAACAAAATACACATGAAATAAACTGTAAAACTTAAAAAAATAAACAAATAAATGTCATGCGTGATATATAAGATAGCCCAATAGGATTTTGATACGAATACATGATTTTACAGAAAAATAAGTTATTGATCTTTTTGTCTATTTGTTTAAATAATGCTGTATTATCTCATTATGCTTATTTAATAACTCTCGTTACAGTCCAATATGTTTACACATTCCTGATGAAAAGCACACTAACATAAGTTCAATAACACTTTTTGTAATGTTGTTACAATTATATTCACATGACACCTTGCACAAACAATCATTACGATTTTGTGTATTAATCAAGTGCCTTAGTTGAAAGTAACAATTCACTGAAAATTTAACATTTTGTAACAATCAATTTATAGAAACTCACAAGAAAAGGTTTGCCGCAACAGAAATATTTTCCTTCCCGTGCGTGAGTGGCTTTGTGTTTGGAGATTCCCGACTGTGTTTTGACCTCTCTTCCAAAACAAATGGCATTTTACAAGTAAAATATATGAATATAAATTATCGACAATCATGATAATTTTGAGTAACATGAACGTCGTGATTATCATATTTTAAGCACGCAAAACAGTACCAACAATGTTTTATTGACCAACTTGTGTTATTTAGACAGACTTAAAATATTATTGATGTTTATGTCAATCTTTTGATTCTCTAGTTTAGTTTGGATACCACACATAGCATTTCAAAAACGTGTCCCACACATAGCATTATTGCATTTTTAAGCACACACTCCGAATCAGAAGTATTTGTGCAAACTTACAATGTATGTAGCTTCTCTATGAAGAATTACAATGTCCGCCCTATTTTTTAAACCTTCGACAATATTATAATGAACGTTTTTGTTGATTGAATAAAAAGTATACCACAAATAGCATTTCAATTCGTGTCTTTTCAAACGCGCGGTTGCACTTTTTGGAAAAAATACTAAATTAATTTTGCGCACAGTTGTGTATTTTGACAATGACCGGGCTCTCGTCTTTGTTTTTTTTTTTTTGGAAAATGGTTTTGAATTAATGAAGAAATTATCAAAAAACGTTACCTGAAGCGATGGTTTGCTGACATCCGATTGTCTCACACATAGCCGAAAAAGTCACGTGGTACAGGCACCTTGTTTTAAGTCCGTAACATTATTAGATCAAAGCTATTTGACGAATGTTTATAATGAATGTTAACTGAATATATAAATGTATAAATTGAATAAAATATTGTTTGATTAAAATGTTTATGAAGTTATCAGTTACCGGTAATATTAAGTGTTTACTTTCTTAAAATAAAATCTTTTTAAAAAGTACACAATTCCGGTCAAAAATCATATAAACACAAAATTTAAAATAAGTCCGGGTCTGTTTTATGAACTGAAAAAACTGAAAAAAATACATTAGAATTACGTTCTAATGCCGCCTCTTTTTTCTGCCCATAATTATTCCCATTATTATAGTGATGATTCAAAGTAATCAAATTTAATCTAAACACTTATGATTCAACTTGGCATAACCAACAGCCATCATTAGACATTCGACATAAACGTGCATCAGAGGCCAAAAGAATCATCCCTCAGCTATTTTGAAGACATGCAAAGAGCTCCCGACTTATCTGAGGGTGTCTTCCATAGGAACAAATATGTCATGTTTTCAAAAACAAAATTGAAAAGATCAGGATGATTTGCATGTTGTACAATTTAAGCACTTAAATGTAATAAAATTGTAAGGGTTTGGTCTAAACTCTCGTCCACAATGCATATGAATAATCAGCAAATGAAATTTAACTTAAGTTAATTTTATATTAACTCAAGCGTTGATATTAAAAAAACACCTTTAACTCAATATATAAAAAATATTTATTCTTAAATTCACATTTTTAGCAACAACTATGTATAGCATGTTGATTTATCGAAATATGTTTAAACAAACTTAAAAGCCTTATTTAGGAATTGTCTTGTGCCTCTACATTATGACGTTACTATGACGGTCACGACACAGTTATAAATCAAAGCGCTTAAGGCACTGAACATGTTCTCTATTGCACAATCTTAGACGCAACTCATTTTTCACAATTATCTTATAGCTTTTTAAATCGCAAGTTTGAAATGAACACAAACCATTTAAATTTATGAAGAGTGTGTCTTAATGAACAGGTCGAGATGCGTGTGCAATGTTTATCATCATATTTATGTTATAGAGATAACTTAAACAAAATAACGATAGCATCTCTCTTTTTTAGACGTTCTGAAAGCATTAAAAATATGATGAAACTGGTATCATGATAACCAGTTAATATAAAATAAAATTTGCAATCACCAACATATTAAATAAATATTGTGGGAATACCGAATACCTATCACACTAAGAATATAATTTAATGGTGGAAATTCCCTTTTCAAAACGTTTTGACACCATATACAATTCAAAATAAACAATAAGATATTTGATGAAAATAAAAATAAAAAAATCTGCGAGCAGTACGTTTTTACTCACGAATAAGGTAGTCAAAAAGACAGCGCTGTTGACCCTTACTTTGTTGTCTATGTATGACTTGTTACCCTAGTAGTTTACACGGTATCAACTATAGTCTCTGACCTTAACATCGGTATAGAACACTCATGCGCTTTTTCGGCTAGCTGTTTTACCCAGCTTTTTACTTTAAATGTGACTTCTACATAAAGCCAGCAGGCACGAATTAATACATTCGAATTTTGTATAGGCTGATTCGAGAGAAATCTCCCGAATTTGGCTGCATCACTGTGTCTGTGCACAGCGTATAGGATTTAAAACTGTTAAATGTACGGAATTCCGGACTATTCTCTGCATATTCAAACGCCCAGTTACAATAACGCGTTAAAATCCATCTCGCACAATTTCAGGTTCTGTACTCGGTCACTAAATCAAAAGGAGAAGACATAATTGACTATCGATAAACGCAGTTTTTCTTTCAATATGATAAAAAAACACTACCGAAATAGTATAGTGTCACGTTAAGAGGAAAGTCGTTTAATTAGCAAACCACCAATGTTTGCCGTACTAGGTCAGCACGTCTGGAAATCGTTCCGGAACGCCTAAATAGTCTACCCTTATTTGCCATTTTGCTGTATTTGCTTTTTTGAATTCAATTTTATACCGAAATTCATTGTGCTGAAAAAACTATTTACAGCTCGCAATGAAATTACATAAGACCCGCGTCATGCGAAAATGAGTCTTATGCCATAAGCGCCCATCATAGCTATAGCCCACCCAGCCTGCATATGTCTCAGTCTGGTTAGGAGATACATAATGAGACCACAAAACCTTGAGCGAGTTTATAGCGGACACTATAGCGTCTGACCAGACTACGCAACTTGAGCTACGCTGGCCGAAACGCCATAAGCCCCACTTTCGCATGACGCGGTTATGAAAGTGTGATTTGAATGTTTCGAATGAAAACTGCGAGGTACATATAAACACGATTTCGATGATGGAGAAATAAACTTATAATAAGCCATGTGAGGACACATATACGATGTGAACTCTCGTAGTATAATTTGTATCAACTAACAATAATGTGTGGTTTGATTATAATAACACGATATTCACATTATGTTTCCATTTGTAAATGAATATAGTTGAAGAACTTAACCCTTTTGCATATATTATACAACTCTTTCTTGGCAGATGCGGCAGTTATCAGGTTTATCGTAGTCAGGAAAACTGGATTGAAACGCTCGGTAAAAACATGGTATAACATGCTATTCACCGCACCAATAATCATTACCCCAGTAGGTGTGCGGGTCCAAAAAGAAGGAATAAAGTAGAAACCTGTACTTTAGTGAATCACATAAGGTTTCTCAAGTGTTTATATTTGAGAGTTGTGTAAATACTAATAAGATGCTTCGTAAATATCAACCGCTGACAGTCTGGTTATTTTTAGAAGATAAATCACAAATACGTAAGTCATTTTAAGACGGTTGGAAATTGAATATAGTGGGAACAAATCCATACGAAATGACCAAATTAGATATGAAGATGACTTTGGTATACACATTTGCCGATAATGGTACGAAAGGAACAGTTGCCGAATCTCATGGCTGCGAAACTTGTAGGGACTACATTTTATTTAGTATCGTCTGTTACCTGGAGTTTGATAGGCTAGGCATAATCTAGGACCATCCAGTTGACGAATCAGCGCTTTGTTAACATGCAGACAACAAAATCCTGTTGCGCATGCGCTTATTATAATATGGAGGCTGACAAGTAACGAAACAACGTATTCAAAGTTAAAGAATTGCAAAATTCAAAACATTGAATCTACTTAAGAGTTGACCTTACAAATGAAAAGTCCAAAAATGTTTTAAAGAATGGATGAAAGCAATAACAACGATTTGACATCCCTCGTGAATGGAAATATTGACTTGCCAAATTGTAACTCCGAATCCTCCCCATCAGCTGAAGTAAGACCGGAAGTAAACACTGTGGAACAAATTGATGAAAATAAAAGTGACTGCGTGGATAATGCGTCAGAGCAATTACCTGCAGTATCAGAAGATGATGTAAACTCACAGTCAAAGCGAAACGCTGAGAAAAAGGACCGTAAAGTCAAATTCCCTACTGATTCACAAATTGTGGAAAGCTACCTTGACCCTCCGGATCCTTGGAAAAATGGTATTCAATTGGGGTGCTGGATGTTTCGGTAAATGACCAGTTCGGTAAATTGATTTATAGAGTAAAAGTCGTGGATGTTTCGGTAAATTGATTTTATATAGGAGGTATACCTACAACGAGGTGTTAATGACACCTATTATCGGCTTACAATAACATTGGGGGCATTTATTTGCAAACTGTGGATTACTTTTGAGTTGAGTAATTAATGCCATGCCTAAGGTAAAGAATTTAGTTAATTTTACGATTTAAATAACGCAATACTGTTGTTTGGTTTTTAAATTGGTGCTTTTATTTAATTAACAAAATTATAACATAATAGTAAAAATAAGAAATAATGATTTATGGCGGAATAAATGTAAGCTCTGCAATTACGTTTAATGCTATTTAAAAAAGTTTTTTATGATTAAAGAATAAAGGTTTCATGTTGAATTTTATATTTATTTATATGTTTTATTATTTCTTTCTGGTTGCGAAAAACACACAAAAACAATATATAAAATTTAAAACGTGTACGTAATTAATAAAAAGTAATATAATGATACGCGTTATGTTTTATAATTATGTTAAGTGCGCGTGTCATTGAACGTTGAGTTAAGCGAAGAGATACACATACTTGAAAACTGATAAAATTGACATATAACACAACGCCAGCCGAATGAATACACTGTGTAATAGCAAGCTGCCGTGATGATCATTATCTTATCAAATTAATACACTGGCACCTGACTACTGTACTGGAACAATGGGTTTTACGGCCAAAATAACTGATATCATTTTTTGCCCTAACAAATCGGTTCAATAAATAAATAATAACTGATCTACTTTGTAATCCGTTTTATTTACCATATAATATAAATAAGCAACAACTAAACCTTGGATACTATATATATATATTTGAATATTTCATGTCATTTAAAAAAAATGAGGGTGTAAGCACATATTAATTAGATACATTTTTGACGCACTACAATATTTTTACATTTTTATCACACATTTTTATCATTCAGATTTTCTAATACAAATTAGATACATGTACGACACTGTTCAATTTAATGTTACATTTCAACCATATCAGTCGTTCATCTTTCAAGCCTCGTCGTCGTCGAGCATGTGGTGGACCGCTGTGGATGGTCCGAGGGCATTGATGTGGCTGATGACCTCAATATTGCAGTAAATACATGGATGTTCAGCCATGATTGTATGATACAGTAAAAGAAATCATCTGCCTATATACATACTTTAACATTTGAGCAACAACACTTACCATAATTACTCGATAACCCGCGAAAATTTTCTCTTCATCCTCTCATTGATTTCTTATTTGACAATGACCATGATAATTTTATAATTACCTAATTACATAATAATGTTATTTTTACCACAAATAAACATCCTTTGATGTCACCACCAGTATTTTTTGGTAAACATGATTAAAGAAGGAAAACGTTTGTTTATTTCACAGTTTGAAAGTTACTGGTCGTGTATGTAAAAACTCGGCCACCAGTGTTAAAGCATGTTCACGATCTAAACATAAATATCTAGATTATTTTAAGAATAATACCTTATGTGCAGAACTGTTTGTAGGAAAAAAAAGCGAGAAATTTATTTACATACGAAACAAACATATTTGATCTTATTATTTTAAACCACCGAAAATTAACCATTACATAAACATGAGGTAGTTTGCCAACATAATGAATATGTTGCCCAGCTCTTGCCACGTGGAGGCCACCTCTTGTAAGAGCCACATTATTATATTTTTTTAACTGCTTTAATTAAGGTATTTATCAACTAAATGTTTAAAAACATATATAAAATACAAAACGATCATGACCTTAATATATAATTTACCTCCATCGATTAGAAATTTAATAGGTTGCAAGCCTGGATAATTAATAATAACACTTTGCAAACATCGTACATTTAAACAGATAATTTAATTAGTACCAAACAACTCAATTAATGTACATCAAAATTAATCCACAGTTTGCAAATAAATGCCCCTAATGTTATTGTAAGCCGATAATAGGTGTCATTAACACCTCGTTGTAGGTATACCTCCTATATAAAATCAATTTACCGAAACATCCACGACTTTTACTCTATAAATCAATTTACCGAACTGGTCATTTACCGAAACATCCATAACCCTTCAATTGTTGTGATGCCATCTTAAGTTTAATCAAAATAAACAGTTAAGAAATATAGCATTCATATAAAAGGTCCAACAACTTTGGTTGTTAAATGCAGTAATCTGAAACAAACATATAACAAAGCATCAGGTCTTCGAGTTTTGATTCTTTAATTGTATTTCTGTATTTCAGTTTTTTCTGGGTGCTGAAATCGGAAAGCCCTTTAGCACGATGCATGATAATTCATCGATACATGGCTACGTGGCTCACATAAACTCTAATGGTGTCCATTACTTTGTACATACCACTTTTCTTGACTGCTCAGGGATTTTGAAAATAGATATACAGTTGATCGGTGTATAGCGGATTTTAGTGAGTAACCGATAGGTTAAACGTTTTTTGCAAAATACTTGTATTTATGTTAAGATTTATAGTTTTCTATGAATTGAATACAAAAATCCTATCATTGTTAAGTCGATTCATGTTTTTGTTGACGTGTGTCAATGTTTACAACTGTTTCTTTTTTCGAAAGCAAAACAAGGTCAGGGTTTTTTTTGGCCCGATTTTATAGCCGAAATTCGGCTATGTTCCCAATCCCAAAAAGTATACTTTTTCCCAAAATGTGGCAAAAAATTCCCAATTTCCAAAAAAAAAAAAAAAATTTTTTTTTTTTTTTTTTTTTAAAGAAGTCTTATGTTTATTGTATCTCAATTTTAATTTAATTACATCTAACAATTTTATTTTTTTTGAATGATTATAAAGAGTTCAATCAAATTTAGTATATACCTAATCAGTGGACTTTTCATGTGGAAAAAAGGCTAATGAATTTATTTTCCCAATTTCATGAAAATGCCGATAAAATTCCCAATTCCAAAGCCATGGGCTATCTTCCCAAAAAGTGGAAAAAAAACTTGAAGGTCACGTTATGTACGCACCGTTTTTGTGAAGACAGGAAAAGTGCAGACAAATGGTTTCTTGAATTTTGCAGATTTTGTTTGGTCAACATAATGTTCATTGATGTAATATTTTAGTATTATGTGTCCTTTACAAAAGAAAGAATGCTCAGAAACCAAATTGATGTGTACCATATAAATTAAGCATGAAAGCTGCAACTCGGGATTTAGTGAATAAAGGACATGTGCCTGTGGTGACCCATATTCCGGCATGTGGGGATTGTCTCAAAATAATTATAAACTCAATTTAAGTTGACCAATACACATGTGCTTAGCGTGTGGCTATGATATTAATTAGTGAAAACATCATTTTTAATGAAAAATAATTATAACGAAAAATCGATTTCTCTGAAAACATTTTTTCACTATCAAAACACAAGCTAGGTATTCAACTCAAAATGCCCCGAATATAGGGTGCATCGCTTTGAACAGCCATTACTTCATCAATTGTGCAGCGATTTCCATGAACTTGATCTTATTAAACGCAGAAATGAATTTCCTTTCTGGAAATGTACATATTTTGCAATTATTTTTTACAAATGCTGTGTCAAATTTCAAGAAATAACACGATACATATGTAAACCGATAAAGACCTAAGCGATCTGGTAATGGCTGAATCATTGTACCATGAAATTCGCGCTGTAAACAAATAATATTTTTTTGGAAATTTAAAACCGCTGGCATGTTTCAATAGGAAAGACAAGTGTCTATCTAGGTTTAATAGTTTAATTACTTAATGCATGGTGTTTACGTTGAAATGAGACTCGAAGTCCTTAGCTATCCGTTATACAACAATCGACTGTATGCAAATTAATGCATTTGGCACAAGCAAATTTAAATTGACTCTTTTATACCAGAGCTTATTTTCTTCCTTTCCTCATTTTCATGCTATAGAATCCTGATAAGAGAGTCTAAATAACTAACATTAATATGGAAGGTGATGTCAATGTCGCAGTTATGATTCTTACAATATTTTGCTAAGTAACTAAGAGGCGACTTCTTTGCCAAAGTTGCACATTCGCTAGACCTCTAACAACCATTTGGAGTTGCATATAAAATCTGGAAGTCACTGATCTAAACTTATCTATCTTACCAATTATAGTGCTTAAGATATGGTTAAGCTTTATGACTTTTTGGCTCACATGGTCACCATATGTTGAGTGTACATTCTTATGCAGTCTACCTCGTCTACTTTATTCTCATTACTACTCTAGAGGCGATGTTTTTGATCCAGTCTTGATGAAACTTTGTCAGAATGTTTATTTTGACAATATCTACACTGAGTTTGAATGGGGGTCACAATTTAGGGTCTAAGGGAAACCTTGTTATAACTCTGGAGGCCACATTTGTGACTCAATCTTGACGAAACTTTTTTGCGATGTTTTTCTTGGCAATATGTAGGCCAAGTTTATTGGGGTCAAGTGTGTCCAAAAACTTAGTCACCGGGTCAAATCTTAGAAAAGCCTTATTTTGTAGCCAGCCACTAACCACTCGAGGGACCACATTTATGACTCAATCTTGAAGAAACGCGGTCAAACTATCTAGGCGTAGTTTGAAACTGGGTCACAAGGTCAAATCTAAAAAAATCCTTGATACATGTACCACTGTTTAACGTCATTTGTTGCTCGACTATTATATATGAAATATATATAGTGGAGCTATCCTACTCACCCCAGCGTCGGTGTTTCCGTGCCGTTTCCGTTAGCTTTAGCGTGCAAATGTTAAAGTTTTTGTACTACCCAAATTATTTTCATTGTCCCTTGACATATTGCTTTCATATTTTGCATACTTGTTTACCAACATGACCCCAACCTATAAAGAAGAGCAGACAACTCTATCAAGCATTTTGTCATAATTATGGCCCCTTTTCCACTTAGAATGTGCAGCAAATGTTAAAGTTTTTGTACTACCCCATTTATTTTCATTGTCCCTTGACATATTGCTTTCATGTTTTGCATACTTGTTCACCAACATCACCCCAACCTGTCAACAAGAGCAGAAAACTCTATCAAGCATTTTTTCATAATTATTGCCCCTTTTATACTTAGAATATGCATATTATTCATAAATCTATGTTAAAGTTTGCGTACTACCCCAAATATTTCCTATATACTTTGACATATTGCTTTTATATGTTGCATACTTGTTTACCAACATGACCCCAACCTATAAACTAGAGAAGACCACTGTATCAAGCATTTTGGCATAATTACGGCCCCTTTTACACTTAGATAATTGAACATTTTGCTTAAATTGCCATAAATTCTTTATTTATGATCACATTTTATTATTATTTTGACAAAACAACATTTACCTGAATGCCACAATTGATTCCACCCAAACAATACCCCACGCCCCTACCCAGAATCCCTCCCCCCCCCCCAACCTCCCCCCCAATTTTTTTTTAAAAATCATCTAATAAATTACCACACCCCACATTATACCCCCCTCTCAGCCCCCACCCCCCCCCCCCATTTTTTTTAATCATCATCTAATAAATTACCACACCCCACATTATACCCCTCACATCCCCCCCTAACCCCCCCCCCCCCCCCCGCCCCCCCCACCTAAAAATTTTTTTTTTCCTTTTTTTATTTTTGAAAGATTGTCTTATAAATGACCACACCCCACATTATACCCCCTCTCAACCCCCCCCCTCCCCCAAAAAAAAATATTTTTTTTTCCTTTTTTTTTTTTTGAAAGATCGTCTAATAATTATTGAACATGAGCAATTTCCCCATGATGGCTTACGTTATACTGTCAAGCACTCGAATAGTCCAGCGCGTTGTCCTCTGACAGCTCTTGTTTAATTTTAGTTTTGATTAATTTTGGTCAAAATGTTATCTTGAAGATAACTAGAGTTTGTTGGCATGAATAACAAAACATGCACTATAACATACCAACACCATATTGTTACAGCCTCTCCCCTTTGTTTAAAGTGTTGTTGGCACCTATTTTACAAAAAGGTCTGTAATGCTTTGTAACAAAATAATAAGAAAGAGATAAAACATAGAATATTCTTTACAGTTCCAGAATGGAGAACAGAAGACTTGTTAAATGCGTACAAAAGTAGTTGTGAGCGCCATGGGACTAAGCCATTGAATAAAATACTCAAACAGTTACAGGCAAGTTTAACTTGTGATTGTGGAGTGAGTTTCAATAGATATGTTTTTTTAGCTCACCTGAGCACAACATGCTCATGGTGAGCTTTTGTGATCGCCTTTTGTCCGTCATCCGTCGTGCGTTGTGCGGCGTCAACATTTGACTTGTTAACTCTCTAGAGGCCACAATTATTGTCCAATCTTCATGAAATTTGGTCAGAAGATTGGTCTCAATGATAACTTGGATGAGTTTGAAAATGGTTGCGTTTGTTTGAAAAACATGGCTGCCAAGGGGCGGGGCATTTTTCCTTATATGGCTTTAGCAAAATCTTGTTAACTCTCTAGAGGCCACAATTATTGTCCGATCCTCATGAAACTTGGTTAGAAGATTCATCCCAATGATATCTTGGACGAGTTCGAAAATGATGTTGGTTGGTTGAAAAACATGTCTGCCAAGGGGCGGGGCATTTTTCCCTATATGGCTATAGTAAAACCTTGTTAACACTCTAGAGACCACATTTATTTTCCGATCTTCATGAAACTTGCTCAGATGAATTGTCCCAATGATATCTTGGAGGAGTTCTAAAATGGTAACCTTTGCTTGAAAAACATGTCTGCCAAGGGGCGGGGCATTTTTCCTTATATGGCTATATACATGTATGGCTATAGTAAAATCTTGTTAACTTTCTAGTTTGCTCAATCTTCATGAAATTTGGTGAGAACATTTGTTTCCTGTGTTGTAAAGTTTGGTTTTACTATGTCAATATTATGTGACATTAACTGTATTATGTAATTTTTCATAGTTAACATAACTGTTTTAGTCATTAACACTTGAGCCTTTCAACTAAGAGATAACTGAAAGAAAGACAACATGTACATGATTTTGCAGTATTTATGCAGTATTTATCTCCCTTGTATAACCTGGTTCATTAATCTATTTTTAGTTCTGTTCTGGAATTTGGGAAGATATTAATCATTGATAAATGCACTGTTCTGTGGCAAAATTGACTACTACTCTGCCATTGATCTCTTCTGAACTGTATAAAATAAGCTGTTTTGGCTGATTTAAACACCTTGATTCTTTTCTTGAAAAGTTAACAGCTCTTGAAAAAGGTTGGAATTTTGAAATAATTAAACTCTAAATTATTTTTAACACCAGCATCAAGACATTTTGGCATTATTTTTTAATTATTCTTATTATTTAGATTATTTTTATTTGGCATTTTCTAAATTAGAAAGACTCTATTCTATTTCAATAACTTTAGTATTTTTTTCTTATTTTTACATTTGATTCACTGATGTTTCCTAATCTCCATTAATATTGTTCTTTAGATTAAATTAGACCTATTTTGTAAACTAGATTTTTGAAGCACTTTCTAGACTAACAGTAACTTATATTTATATCAGTTTTTTTGACAGATTTTGAACTTCTTTTTACATTCATTAAGGTATTAACTGTATGTTGTTCATTTTTGTAACGATACTTAGATTCTTTAGACTTGGCTTGTACCTGTTCTTTTCTGTCATTGTTCTTCATTTTCCGAGTTCTTGGAATAAAAATTAGTTATTTTTGTTAAAGCTGCCTTGGTTTTCACTTATAAATAAATTCTTTGAGTGTATTTAGGTGTCCCTGACTGAACGCATTTAGTTAATTGAATTACAACCAGTCAGTATAGTCATCCTGACCGGAAATAAGAGTTTGTCAAATAAATATTTCCGCATTACATAAGTGCTCACAAAGTTACATAACTTGTAACCGTCCTGTAACCGGTTCATTTGCGTAAGCGAAGGAGACTGCACCACCACACCTGGATAGGACAGTTGAGTTCGATAATGGTTTGGATCGGTAAAATAACATGGCCGCCAGGGGGGGTCTTTTTCCATATATTTATATAGTAAAAAAGCTTGTGAACACTCTAGAAGTCACATGTTTTGCCTTATCATCATGAAATTTTGTCAAAACATTAGTTATGTGGATGTCTCAGATGAGTTTGAAAATGGTCCTGATCAGTGAAAAAACATGGCCACCAGGGAGTGGGGCAGTTTTCTTTACATGTATATAGTGACAACATGTGAACAGTTTAGAAGACACATTTTTTTCGCAATCTTCATGAAATTTGGACATATCTTGGAAGAGTTAAAAAATGGTTCAGGTCTGTTAAAAAAACATGGCCGCCAAGGGGCCATTTGTTGTTCATTCTTCATGATACTTGGTTAGAACATTTGTTCCATTGATATCTTGGGCTGCAAAGAACAGGTCATTTCTTTTTATCTCAGGTGAGCGACTTTGGGCCTTTCAGGCCCTCTTGTTTATGTTACAACATAGTGTTTGATATTTGTAAGTTATGAACACATATTAACTGCAAACAATTTTCAAAACTTTAACTCTTTTTATAACCTTTATTGCCATAGCATAAAAGCATGTCTCTATATTGGGAGTTTGTGTCAACATTTATTCCTTATTATTCCATTAAATTATGTATTATTGATGATTAAAAATTGCATCATTCCAGATCCAATTTTGGTATCAATTTTTCAAGATTGCATTAACAAACTTCCCATTGGAATGAAATCCAAAAGGACCCTTAAATGACTTACAACATAAACTGCATTTGAACATGCTTGAAGTAATGAATATAAGTTAAATAATCTGTGAAGCAAGCTAAAGTAAATAAACTGAAAAATACTTTTATTTCAGTGCATAGAAAATGTTGGCGAGAGGTATGAAATCCTGAGTCTTAAAGGTAAACAAAGTTCTCTCTCTAGATTAATGTTTAATTAAAAAATGACATTTATAATGTAAAAATAAACTTGATGGATGATCTGATGAACTCAAGAGTATTTTAGCAAGCAATAAACGCCCTCTCTAAATCTTAAACAATTGAACAGGGCTGCAATTGAGGTGTTGATATTTGTAAATTGGTAATTTTTCTTGTTAAAAAACAACAACAAGTGCCTCACCGTTATGCTAAATAGATTATTAAGAAAATTAAACATGAAAATTCAAAAGCAGGATTCAGTTTCAATTAACATCTTTCAATGATTTGTAGAATTCTTTTAAAAGTAAGGACAACTTTATGTTCTTCTGTGTTCAACCAGGTGAGCGTCTGGACCTGCGGCAGTGTGAGAGTCTCGAGGACATTCTCAAGCATGTTCGGTTCCGCTGCATCGATCTCGAGGCAACACACCTTGATGATGAGGTAACAGAGAGGTGCCCTATGTTTATGTGCCAGTCTCCAAAATATGCATTCCTGCCTGGCTTTTTCGTGCCCAGTGATTCACATGTTCCTGAGTTATATGCCATTTCATGTATAATACTGCATTATCTGAAGTGTGTAGCGAACTACTTCTACATTTCTCAAGCTGTTAAATTGAAACTTTTAGTAGGTCTTCACCATCATGGCATGAAGTGCAAATGTGCAAGACTTTTTTACATGCACAATCATCCATATGTTCCATAGTGTTTTATCGAGGCCTAATCTGTGTGGCTCTACGCTGTGCCCATTTGTTTTGTCCAACACCATGCCCATTCCAAAGTCAATGAGCGCCTCATGCCTTTGCATAAATTGATAATATCGGGGGCCTTTGTTTTTACCTTCGATTGGATACGAGTAAGAAAAAAACCAGATAAGTTTAGCTGCCTGTCTGAAGCCAATTGGCATCTTGTATCAAAGTTGTAATGATATCACTTGCAGATGGCTGTTGCACTTTTCGAAATGATTGAATACTACGAGTCAGCATGCAAGCTCAATATATCGTTCAACAAGGGTATAGGACCCAGAGGGTGGCAGTCTTGCTCCAAGCTGGTTAGAAAGGTAAGTCATTTTGTGATCATGGGCACCTTGTAGCAGGCGCAATTTCAGTAAACACTTTTCATCCTATTGTAAGTCAATATAATCTATTTTTTCTCTATTTTTTTCTTGCTTATTTTGACGAATTTTGCAAAAAATATAATGTTTAAAGAATTCTACCTTACATGATTGCAACATAGAATAGCAGCAATTTTTTTTTCCCAATTGGGAAAAGTACCGGTACCAGCCCAATTGGGAGAAATATGCGCGAAAGCTAACCATGTGTAAGTCATTCTATAATGATATATCTACTCAATTCATACGCTATGAAACACTTGTAACACTTATTCTACTTCAGACTCCTTGTTTGATATTTATTGATGCTCGCAATTGTGACCTCAATGAGAGAGTGATTCCAATATTTGGACGTGCACTTCGAATGGGCTGCTTCCTCCAGAGGCTTCAACTCCAGAGTGCAAACATCGCAGGAAGAGCTCTCATTATCCTAGGTTGGATTAAGTGTAACCTCTCAATAACTGAACCTTGTTGTAGAAAATCTGGGCTTAATGCATGTGCATTAAGTGTTGTCCCAGATTAGATAAGTGTGAACAGCGACAACACTTTTTGTCTACATTGAATATTTATTTAGAAGAGACCTCATTCAAGTAATTAACTGCACAGGCTTATCTTGGACACACATTAAGCACAGTTTTTTCGCAGCGAGGCTCAATTTTTTATAAACAGTGAATTTAGCAAGTAGTAAATATGACATTGTTTAAAAATCTTTTAAATATAAATCAAAAGAATGCATTGCTTTTTATACTAGAATCTATAAGTATATGTAAGACTGAAATAATTGAGCTGCAAAAGCCTGCATATGCATCATACAGTATCTGGGACATGTTGGTTTACTTGTGTCAGTCAGTAGGTAGACTACATTTTTTACTATTCCAACAGTTTTTAGATCATCTATAGAAAACTTCATTAAAATGTTTGTGGGCATATATTCTTAAAGTTCAAAAATTTACCAAATTTCCACAGGGACTTAAGGATTTCAGCTTTGATTTTTTATGCCTCCGGTAGGGTGTCATATAGAACTCACACTGTCAGTCAGGCATTCTGTTATCAGTTTTTTTTTACGCAAGGCTTTAAGAGTTGATTTTTGGTATGTGAGTCCACCTACATGACCTACAGATGACACTTTTGGGGTGTTTGTCTCAGTTTCCCAATGTGACACAATTTGTACCGACATTTGTACAAAACGACATAAGTTCTATAAGGTCACAATGAAATTCACTATTCAAGCTCCGTTTGGCTTAAATTACCATCGCTAATCCCTTTATTGCCGCTAATTAACGAACCATATCTACTAGTTGAGTGATCCAGTGTTGTTATTGACACCTTATCAGTGCTCTATCGGCAAAATCGATTTTATCGGGCATTCACACCATGGTGTTTGTATGATAGGGGTTGCTTATTGCTAGCGATATACGTATGGTAGTGAATTAAAAGCAGACTGCTTTTGTATTTCATGGCCCATATCCAGAGATTCTATTACGCGGTATTCTGTGTATTGAACCACCAGAGGCTAAAAAACCTGTCAAAACACCTATTTTATATATCACACAAATTGAGCGCTAACGGATATACATTGATGTTTCATATCAATTTACTTTCGTTTTTGACTGAATTTCAGAAAATAATTTGTACAATGTACCTTTTGCACCAATCAAAATTTAGAAATAATTGATAATTGGTTGAATAAAAACAGTGCTTGATGCACGCACATCGCGTTGAACGTTTACGCATGCCTTTGTCCCGAATGGATATCAAATAGAGGCGTGTCCGACATTTCACGTTATCGATTCATCCGCATATTGCACATGTGTGTTAACTTCCGGAAAAAGGAGAAAGTCTGTGTTCATGAAATTCTTAAACATATTTATCGTCAATATTTGCCAGAAATTATGAGGTTTTGTAAGTAATACACTGATTACTGATTACAGTAAAGGTGGCATGATTTATCATTTTAGGTGTCCCGCTTTTTGGTCAACCTACATTTTAAATGGAATGTCCCAATTCAAACATGAACATTTCTGGCATGTATGCCAAAGGGACCCAGCCCTATTTCCAAAATTGTGAAAAAACTTCTAATAAATTGCTGTCCATCTTATATAGCTTTTGTTATCTAAACGTTCAACATGTCTTCTCCATACAGTGGCAGCCTTACGGATGAACGACACACTGAAGGAGCTGTTTATAGGGGATAACAAGTTTGTGGCGACAGACGGCATACAGATTGGCAACCTTCTGAAGTACAATCACAAACTGGAGTTGCTGGACTTGAGAAACAATCACCTTCAGGTATTCTGCTCTCATGGCAACAAACATAACCGGGACTTTGTAATTACAACGTTTCAATGCTATTTCACATGTGTCATCACATGTACTAGCAAAGTCACATCTGTTTGTGCCCTTAAAAGTTTTTTTTTTTCCACATTTTACCAAACGACAATACATGTACTTCATCATTTTGTGCCACTATATGGTCATATGCATCAGACATCCTAAAGTGCAATGATTACCTGGATCTTAAATTGATGGAGCAAATTTAAATCAAAGATCAAATGTAACAAGCATTCTAATTGGTCATAGGTGAGATTATTATGGAGATCGAGATCTTTAATAGTAGTGGCACCAGATATTCAACATCTTTTGTTGCCCTTTTCCAGATTTGCTAAGTATAGAATTTTTATGCCCCTCTTCGAAGAAGAGGGGGTATATTGCTTTGCTCATGTCGGTATGTCGGTCTGTCGGTCCGTCCACCAGGTGGTTTCTGGATGATTACTCAAGAACGCTTTGGCCTAGGATCATGAAACTTCATAGGTACATTGATCATAACTCGCAGATGACCCCTTTTGATTTTGAGGTCACTAGGTCAAAGGTCAAGGTCTCGGTGACCTGAAATAGTAAAATGATTTTTGGATGATAACTCAAGAATGCATACGCGGCCAACAGGGCGAACTCTGAACAATATAACTGAAGCAACTGGTCTGAATCCTAAATCTATAATTATCAGTCCAATGAAACATCATCCTTTGAGTAAAATAAAGTGGATCGGTAAAAATATTATAAGAATATGAGATTTTTTGTATATTTTGTATATTAAATATTGTGTTAATGTTAAATTTTGTTGATTAATATAAATATAAGCTGGACAGGGGAGGTAATACACTATTATATCTTTCTTATATACAGGGGAAACAAATGCAATAAGTTTAAATTTCATGTTTAATGAATAGAGGATATTTATCATGTCAGTGTGAGATCATTTGTTATTTTTTATGATCACATTTTATTATTACTTTGACAAAACAACACTTACCTGAATACCACAATGGAATCCACCCAAACAATACCCCACGCCCCTACCAGAATCCTTCCCCCCCCCCCCAACCTCACCCCCCCCCCCCCATTTTTTTTTAACATCATCTAATAAATTACCACACCCCACATTATACCCCCCTCTCACCCCCCCTATCCCCCACCCCCCTACCCCCCCTCGCCCCCCCCCAATTTTTTTTTTAAACATCTAATAAATAACCCCACCCCACATTATACCCCCCTCTCACTCCCCCCTACCCCCCCAACCCCCCACCCCCCACCCCCCCAATTTTTTTTTAAACATCTAATAAATTACCCCACCCCACAGTATACCCCCTCTCACTCCCCCCTACCCCCCCTACCCCCCCCCCCCCCCCGAAAAAAAAAAACACAATTTTTTTTTAAACATCTAATAAATTACCCCACCCCACATTATTACCACCCCTCTCACCACCCCCACCCCCCTACCCCCCCACCCCCCCCCCCCAATTTTTTTAAACATCATATGAATTACCACACCCCACATTATACCCCCCATCTCACCCCCACCCCCCCTATCCCCCCCCCACCCACCCCCAATTTCCAATTTTTTTTGTTTTTTGTAAAACATCTTATAAATTACCACACACCACATTTTACCCCCCTCTAATTCCCCCCTACCCCCCCCCCCCCCCCCCCCTGCCCCCCAAAAAATGTATTTTTTTTTATTTTTTAGCTCATCTATTTTTTGAAAAAAAATTATGAGCTATTGTCATCACCTTGGCGTCGGCGTCCGGTTAAGTTTTGCGTTTAGGTCCACTTTTCTCAGAAAGTATCAATGCTATTGCATTCAAACTTGGTACACTTACTATCATGAGGGGACTGGGCAGGCAAAGTTAGATAACTCTGGCGTGCATTTTGACAGAATTATGTTCCCTTTTTATACTTAGAAAATTGAAAATTTTGGTTAAGTTTTGCGTTTAGGTCCACTTTTTTCAGAAAGTATCAATGCTATTGCATTCAAACTTGGTACACTTACTTACTATTATGAGGGGACTGGGCACGCAAAGTTAGATAACTCTGGCGTGCATTTTGACAGAATTATGTGCCCTTTTTATACTTAGAAAATTGAAAATTTTGGTTAAGTTTTGTGTTAAGGTCCATTTTATTCCTTAAGTATCAAAGCTATTGCTTTCATACTTGCAACACTTACTAACTACCGTAAGGGGACTGTGCAGGCAAAGTTATGTAACTCTGACTGGCATTTGGACGGAATTATGGGCCCTTTAAACTTAGAAAATTGAAAGTTTGGTTAACTTTTGTGTTTGGTCCACTTTACCCCTAAAGTATCATAGATATTGCTATCATACTTGGAACACTCGCAAACTATCATAAGGGTACAGTAAAAGGACAAGTTGCATAACTCTGGATGTCATTTTTACGGAATTATGGCCCTTTTTTGACTTAGTAACTTTGAATATATGGTTAAATTTTGTGTTTCGATCCACTTTACTTCTTAAGTATCAAGGCTATTGCTTTCAAACTTCAAATACTTTCATGCTATCATGAGGTTACTGTACCTGGCAAGTTGAATTTTACCTTGACCTTTGAATGACCTTGACTCTCAAGGTCAAATTATTAAATTTCTCTAAAATTGCCATAACTTCTTTATTTATGATTAGATTTGATTGATACTTTGACAAAACTACTCTTACCTGACATACCACAATAGACTCCACCCAAACCATCGCCCGTGCCCCCCCCCCCCAACCCCCCCCCCTATTTTTTTTTTTTTTTTTTTTTTTTTTTTTTTTAAGATCATCTCACAAATGACCACCACACCCTCACACTATAACCCCCCCCCCCCACCCCACCCCCTCCCCAATTTTTTTTTAAACGGTTAAAAAAAAAACCTATTTATTTTGATTATTTTATGTTTGAAATACCGTCCAACCATCGCACCCAAGAATCCCCCCCCCCACCCCCCCCTCCCCCCACCCGAATCCCCCCCCCCCCTATTTTTTTTTTTTTTTTTTTTAAGATCATCTCACAAATTACCACCACACCCTCACACTATACCCCCCCACCTCACCCCCCCATTTTTAGCTCACCTGAGCGATAGCTCGAGGTGAGCTATTGTGATCACTCAGCGTCCGGCGTCCGTCCGTCTGTCTGTCTGTAAACAATTTGTAAACATCTTCTTCTACTAAACCATTGAGCCAATTTCAACTAAATTTCATGTGGAGCATCCCTAGGTCATGGGACAAAAGAATTGTTAAAAAAAATTTGATCGCATAACCAAGATGGCCACCATGACCATATATGGTAAAAACCTTAAAAAATCTTCTTGTCAGAAACCGTTCATCAGATTTTCAAAAACGTTCACAGGGATGACCTTTGAGGGCTCCCCTGAAAAAGTTGTTCAAAGAAATTTGATTCGTCAAAAAACATGGTCGCAGGAGCTCGTTGAACTTTGCATGTTTATTCGTTTTTGCCTATTTTGTGAAAACTTTCAAAAATCTTCCACATTTTTTGTCCGATCCTTTCCAAATTTGCACAGTGTCTTTATATCAATGAGGACATGAACCCTACAAAAAATGAGCATTATTGGTCCATGAAGTACAGAATAACCTCCCCTTGAATTGAGAAAATGGTGTTTATGCAATGAAGTCCAAATTTTTCATCCAATTCTTTCCTAACTTGTAAGGATTTAGCATGGTTCAAACAAGGGAAACAACTATGGTTTATGCATGTTCTTTTAATTACAGATTTGCCTCCCTTTAATTCATTCAAAATCTCATTTTACAGCAGAGATTCCAAATCTGACCTGTAAATGAGCCCCATATTTACTACCAGTGCTAGGTTACCTTTTCCCATTTGATCATTCTTAAGTATTGGTCTTGTAATGCTGCTACTGCATCTGCTTACTGCTACTACTACTACTACTACTACTACTACTACTACTACTACTACTACTACTACTACCACCACCACCACCACCACCACCACCACCACCACCACCACCACGTCTACTATTACTACTTCTACTACTACTGCCACTACTACTACTACTTTTACCACTACTACTACTACTACTACTACTACTACTACCACTACTACTACTACTACTACTACTACTACTACTACTACTACTACTACTACTACTACTACTACTACTACTACTACTACTACTACTATCTACTACTACTACTACTACTACTACTACTACTACTACTACTACTACTACTACTACTACTACTACAACTACTGCTACTACTACTACAACTACTATTACTACTACTACTACTACTACTACTACTACTACTACTACTACTACTACCACTACTACTACTACTACTACTACTACTACTACTACTACTACTACTACTACTACTACTACTACTACTAACACCACCACCACCACCACCACCATTCACAGTGACAAAAAACGTATTCACACAATGGCTGCTACTACAACTTATAGCCCATATAGGGGGGCATGCATGTTTTACAAACAGCCCTTGTTTCTATGGGATTTTAACCACAACTGTTCATGTTTATCTCTGACACATATTTTTAGGTCACCTGTCATGAAGTGACACGGTGAGCTTATGTGATCGTGTGATGTCCGGCGTCCGTTGTGCGTGCCTGCGTTTGTCCGTGCGTCCGTCCGTCAACAATTTGTTTGTGTAGACAGTAGAGGTCACAGTTTGCATCCAATCTTGATGAAATTTGGTCAAAATGTTTATCTTGATGAAATCCGGTTTGGGATTGTATTTGGGTCATCTGGGGTCAAAAACAAGGTCACTAGGTCAAATAATAGAACAACCTTCTGTAGACAATTGAGGTCACAGTTTTCATCCAATCTTTATGAAATTTGGTCAGAATCTTTATCTTGATGAAATCTGGGTTGGGATTGTATTTGGGTCATCTGGGGGTCAAAAACTAGGTCACTAGGTCAAATAATAGAAAAACCTTGTGTAGACATTAGAGATCACAGTTTTCATCCAACCTTTATGAAATTTGGTCAGAATTCTTGATGAAATCTGGGTGGGATTGTATTTGGGTCATCTGGGGTAAAAATCTAGGTCAAATAAATAGAAAAACCTTGTGTTGACAATAGAGGTCACAGTTTTCATCCAATATTTATGAACTGTGGTCAGAATGTTTATCTTGATGAAATCTGGATTGGGATTGTATTTGGGTCATCTAGAGTCAGGAACTAGGTCACTAGGTCAAATCATAGAAAAACATTGTGTAGACAATAGAGGTCATAGTTTTCATCTGATCTTAATGAGTCAGGTGAGCGATTCAGGGCCATCATGGCCCTCTTGTTTTTTATGAAACGGTTAAAAAACAAATATTTATTTTTATTATTTTATGTTTGAAATACCGTCCAACCATCGCACCCAAGAATCCCCCCCACCCCCCGATTTTTTTTTTCCTTTTTTTCGCATTTTTGGAAGAAAATGTAATAAATGTCCACACCCCCACACAATGCACCGCTCTTCACTCCACCCCTCCCTCCTTTGTGATTGAAAATGAGAGTCCCTTCACCTTTAAAAAGAAAATAGATGAGCGGTCTGCACCCGCAAGGCGGTGCTCTTGTTTAAACATCTTATAAATTACCCCACCCCACATTATACCTCCCTCTCACCCCCACCCCCCTACCCCCCATCCCCCCCAAAAAAATATTTTTTTATATATTTTTTTTAAACATCTAATAAATTACCACACCCCACATTCTAACACGGCACGTGCCAAATTTAATATAAACAAAGAAGAAAATCGTCCATGGGTTATTCTGCAACAAATTATGGGCGGAGCTTATACACTGAAAGCACGCGCTGTAGCTAAACAAAACATGCCGATACATTTTCCACCAGCGTAATAATCCGGTATTTTATGAATGAAAGTCACGTGACAAAATACTACGCTATGAACAGAAATGCGTAAAATTGACCCAATTTTCCACGGTGTTCGTCTGCTGCTTGGATACTTAAATGGCTGACGTTGATTTAACACTATTTGTAATTTTTTCTGTACCGTAATTTTTTCTGTACAGTATCGTCAGTTTATTCCAATTTATTGTCACATATACCGTGTTGTTTTCTTGTAGATGTAACACTCTTGCGTTAATTTAAAGTGTACAATGAAGACATGTTAGTTTACGCAAGTTGTTGTTGTTCCTATTTAACCAAACGTGAGAAATGAAATGGGTTTTTTCCATCTAATTTGGCTGTTATTGAGTGCGGAGATGTGATCGACAGAACAGTCGAAAGCTATTTTTTATGGGCGGAGCTTCACATACAAAAGTAGGCAAGAAAAATAAGATACATTTTATAAATCTTTAGTAAAAATCGTGTTAGAATCGAAATAATTCGTGTACGTTATAGTTTGTTGTCGAATAACCCACGGCCGGAAGTTTAGATGCGTGGTTTCAAATCACTCGTGCTTCGCACTCGTGATTTAATCCCTACGCATCTAAACTCCCGGCCGTGGGTTATTCGACAACAAACTATAACGTACACGAATTATTTCTTAATTATACCCCCCTCTCACCCCCACCCTCCTCTCACCCCCCACCCCCCCTACCCCCCGACCCCCCCCCCCCCCCCCCAAAAAAAAAAAAATATTTTTTTTTATTATTTTTTAAACATCATATAAATTACCACACCCCACATTATACCCCCATCTCACCCCCCATCCGCCTACCCCCATCCCCCCCCCAAAAAAAAAAAATGTTTTTGTTTTTTTTTAAACATCTAATAAAATTACCACAACCCACATTATAACCCCCCTCTCACTCCCAACCCCCCCTACCCACCCCCCCCCCAAAAAAAAATAATTTTTTTTAAAACATCTTATAAATTACCACACCCCACATTAATACCACCCCCAACCCCCCCTACTACTCCCCCCGGCCCCCCCCCTCAAAAAAAAAATTAATATTTTTTTAACATCTTATAAATTACCACAAACCCACATTATACCCCCCTCTCACCCCCCCACTCCCCCGCCCCACCCCCCCCCCTCCAAAAATAAAAATAAATATTTTTTTTAACATCTTATTAATTACCACACCCAACATTATACCCCCTCTCACTCCCCCCTACCCCCCCCCCGCCCCCCCCCCCCAAAAAAAATTTTTTTTTTTAAACATCTAATAAATTACCCCACCCCACATTATACCCCCCCTCTCACTCCCCCCTTGATCATGACTGGCAGATGACCCCTATTGATTTTCAGGTCACTAGGTCAAAGGTCAAGGTCACAGTGACTCGAAATAGTACAATGGTTTTCCAGATGATAACTTACATTAGGTCAAAGGTCAAGGTCACAGTGACAAAATACGTATCCACACAATGGCTGCCACTACAACTGACAGCCCATATGGGGGGTATGCATGTTTTACAAACAGCCCTTGTTATTATTTGGTTTAAAGAAGTTCTCTTTTTAATCAAGTTTAATGCTATACATAGTTAATGCTGTCTAAAATGCTTAGCATGGGTGAATTTGGATAATCGACATTTGCCGCGCTATGTGAAAAGGGGGTTTAATGCATGCGGGTAAAGTGTCATCTCAGATAAGCCTGTGCAGTTCGCACAGGCTAATCAGGGACCACACTTTCCGCCTAAATTTGATTTTTGCTAACAAGAGACTTTCTTGAAACGAAAAATATCATAAAAGCAGAAAGTGTCGTCCCTGAATAGCCTGTGCGGACTGCACACTTCACTTGTTTTGACTGCTGCTTACTTATTTTTATTAACAAAACTTTCACTTCCAGGATGTGGGCATTGGTCACATCTGTGATGGGCTAGCAGAGCAGTGCCTCGACTCCGGTCTACTGACTCTGGTCCTCTGGAATAATGGTATCACCTTCCAGGGAATGGCTGCCATCAACAAGGCCCTTGTGAGTTGAACACATGACCCTTGTTTCACCTAATTTCTCTCTTTCCTTAGCCACTGTTCTATAGTGTGTGTTGGGGTGGGCGGGGTACGGTAAGATGTTTGCATCTCAAGTGAGAGCTTACATACACCGTTATTTTATTGTCCCCTACCAGTTTCACCGGAGGGGACTTATGGTTTCCACTCTGTGTGTCCGTCAGTCCGTCAATGTGTGAGTCTGTCACACTTTTCTGGATCCTTCGATAACTTTAAAAGTTCTTAATATTTTTTTTATGAAACTTGAAACATGGATAGATGGCAATAAGGACATTATGCACGTCATTTCATTTTGCTCCTATGTCAAAAATTCTGGTTGCTATGGCAACAAATATATGAAAAAAAGTTATTTCTGACAATGGTGGAGCCGGTAGGGGACATATATTGCTTGGCAATAGTATTGTTTATTATGGTGAATTGCTTGAGGTTTTAGATACTTATACTAATGAAATTGTCTTAATTTTCTGTTTGATATTGTCAGCTTTATTTATGCAGTTTTTTTCACACGAAAAACCACAAGATTTTGGTGATCTTTGTGACCACAAAGATTAATAAGTAAATACAAACAGGAGAAGTTTAATGTATGAAATAATAAGTTTTTTTGTTGTAGACTACAGCAGTTCATTTGGAGACATTAAATCTGGGCCACAATCCAATCACAAACGAGGGCATCTACATTCTCAAGGATGGTCTCCTTAAATCCAAGGGGCTTCTAAAGCTTGGCTTGTCTGGCACAAGGATCTCATGTGAAGGTTAGCTATAGTATAAATAACATACATGTCATACTGTTTTTAGCTGATCTGAGCACAACATGCTCTTAATGAGATTTTTATGCCCCCAGATCGAATGATCAGGGGGTATATTGTTTTTGGCCTGTTTGTCTGTCTGTCATTGTATGTGTGTGTCTGTCCCAAAACTTTAACCTTGGTCATAAAATGAAAACTCATGGGTCTATGTTCTTTAAACTTCACATGTGCCTGCATCTCATTGAGATTTACCATCAAACCTGGTTTGAGGTCACTAGGTCAAAGGTCAAGGTTACTGTAACCTTTATTTGAGGTGAGTCTACCTACATGACTTACAGATAAAGTGTGATACTCATTCCAGTCCATTGATATTTGGCTAAGTTATCATAGGCCTCGTTTTCTCTAAAATAGCTGCTGTGGGACTTCAAAGCGCAGTAGGGGGCATTGTGTTTCACAAAAACAGCTCTTGTTTATGATTGCCTTTTGTCTGTTGTGTGTCTTTCTTCAACTACTACTCATATGGGCATATTTATTGCCCAATGTTCATGAAACTTGGCCTGAATATTTTATTATTGATCAACAGGGGCCGGGTGGGCCAGTTTATCTCATATAACTATAGTGAATAGTGAATAGTGAATGAACACTCTTACAGTCACATTTTTTGTTTAATCATCATGAAACTTGCTCAGAACATTTTTCTGAATTTTATTTTGGCCATGTTTGAAAATTGTATTTTGTGCTTTAAAACACATGGCCACCAGGGGTTGGGGCAGTTTTTCTTACATGTCTTCAGTAACAAATTGTTAACACTATAATAGTCACACTTTTGGCCCAATTCAAAACTTGATTAGAACTTTTGTTCTAATAACATATCAGCATAGTCCTGAAAAGGTTCTGGCAAAAAAGCAAGCTCAGGTGCAACATTTATTACACAAACATCACAACTCTGCTCAAAACAGTTCAGTTCCTTTGAATCTCAGGTGAGGGATGTAGGGCTTTATGCCGTTTTGTATATTTCTCAGCATCTGTTGTAGTCTATTCAATGGTCTGTTGTTTTACCAAAAAATGTTAAAGATTTCCCTCTATCTTTTGTCCAAAGATTCATGGCCATTTATAGTCCTTAACATGAACAAATAATATACAAACTGACAAATTCTCTTGTATAAATTAGTTATACGACTGACCATGCAATACCCATCTAACATGATTCAACAAAAAATATAGATTCATTTATATATAACTGACAAGTGTTGAAGCCTCATTTTTGCCTTGATTAAATCTGTATATTAATTGTGGAATATTGTTCAAATAAAAACATATTGGAATCAGATTCATCCCAGGAAACCATATACCTTGCGGGTCGTGTAATACCATAGGGGACAGTGCTGTGCATTTTGCCATGAACTTACAAAGGTTAAGTAAATTGGAAAAATATATTTTTCAAAGTCCAATTTGAAACAACTGTGTATTAACATTGATAACAAAGGTATTGGCCTACATGTAGAAAAATCCTGACATATTTTCTTTGAAAAATGAGCCAAATGTGGCTCCCTGAAGTAGAAAATCTGGCAAAACGGGCCATGTTCAGTCATTTAGGGGAGACAAAAACTGCTTTAATTTGCAAGCCACTACCATTATAAAAGGATTTATAAAACTCTTTCACATGTTTGCTGTAACCTCTCAGCAGGGTTTCTCCAGAAAACTATTTATTGTGGAGAAATTAGCGTTTTTAATGACCATGTTGGGAAAACATTGATACCATTTGGGGAAGACCAGGAAACCATATGTGGGCAGTGACTTGATAATTCTTTTTCGTGACAAAAAACCTAATTTTCGGCCATTTTAATGCAATTTCTTTGCTTTGTAGAGGCCTATAGTAATTGTATGTGGGCACATATGCATATAAATGTACTTTCAATGCTTTTTAATACATTCAATGACATTATTTGGCTTTCATCCAACATCATTTCAGAAATGTGAATCCTTTGTCTTATATATAATGTTGTTATCCAATGTCCGCTTTAGTTATGTAAAAAAGCTATCACAATGCTTGTGTTGCCCCCCCCCCCCTCACGCAGACACATTATACCGCCACAAAGTCTGTTTTGGGGGCTATATAGCTATATAGGAATCAGTTTGTCCCGACTGTCCCTGTCCCAGTATGTTACGTCCGTCCAGATTTTTTTTCCGTTTGTCCGCCCGATTTATTTTCATGAAATTAATTTTGAACAAATGAACATATAACATTCAAACTTCATATGTTGATGCAACCTTATTAGCTTTATACACTGCAACGCCGATATATTGCGGTTGGTGGGGTCCAAAGATCGCAAGTGCGATATATCTGGCGCGTAATATAACTCGAGAAATGTCTAACTTAATTGTGTTGCGGTTAACTTGTCAAATTTCCCCAATGTTTTCATTTTATATACAGAGCTGCTACATATTTGTTTTGTAATAATTGCAAACCGATTCTATAATAAACGTTTTCATTACTACATAAGTATCTGTGTATTTATCATAAAAACCAAAATGTAAATTATGTTTTTTATTTTCGTGTACGATCCCTCGCCAATCAGCTAAAATGGAAAATTCTTGCCGTAAAAAACGTATAAAATACATAGTGCATAGATTCGAATTCACCCTTAGCGTAATGGTAATGATACCTCGTGTTTGAATTATATTTTATTAAGAGGAAATGTCAATGCCACATAATTTGCGAGATACCGCGGTGCTTTTGTTGAAATTTACGACGAAACTTTTTAACAGAAATTAAATTATCGCAATGTTGTACCAGCTACGAAATTTTTATTTACAAATAAATACACCCACGCCAATTTTCGCGTGCTTTTTATCAGGACAAAGAAATTCATGACCAGTACTGAAATTTAACGATTTATATACCAGTAAACTTCCATTATTACCTTTGCAATGACACTAATTGGATATTTCCTAAGTGTTAAAAACAACCCCAGCCTTGTGTAAACAACATTGTCACTTATCGACTGTTTTTCAGGCTTCACTGCGTGCCATAGTAAGCCGCGAAATATGGGGTGTTGATACTAGCTGGAACCGGTTTTTTGCTTAAGTTAGCGAATTCTCAGATTAAAACATGTCATTTAGTGATCATGCTCGTCGGATTTTTGGGAGCCATAAGCAAAGTGCAATATATTGGACAGCACGATATAACGGTCCGCGATATATCGGCGTTGCAGTGTATATACATCCCACCGTCTTTTAGGTCACTAGGTCATAGGTCAAGGTCACTTAAATCTCTTATAGAAAACTTTATCATAGACTGTATAATGGAAGTGCTTCAACTTACAGCCTTCAGAATTCATATATTGATATACTTCAATGGATTTTACAGGTCAAATCCAGTGTCAGATCACAAGGTCAAATGTCAATGTCACTTCAACCTCTAATAGAAAACCTTCAAGTTGTCTTCAGAACAAAAATGCTTCCATCTGCAATCTTCAGACTTCCTATGTAGATACACCTGACCTAAATGAGTTTTACATTATCACACTACATTATTTGGCCATGAGGTCAAAGGTCACTGTTTTCTCTGATAAAGAAACATAACATTGGCCCTTCCTGGGTTCTAAAAACCTCATGTGTAGATGCATCAATGACTTTTGTGCAACACATACCGTTATTATCACAGGTTGAATGGAATATAAATTATTAAAAATGCATACTGTAATAAAGTAATAAAGTGAGAATAGGTAAAATGTCTTCAACATTCAAACATATTATATCAACATGAGAGCTATTGTTACTCTTAAATCTATCATTGTCATTGCACAAAATCAAAGACTGCTTGTGATTGTAAATTTGTTACAGCAACTAGCTGTAATATGAGCTTTTATTAGTCCCATATTGGTTGGCAACTTGCATTATTACATCTGCAAGTGGGATAGACCGGAAATGTTACTTAAATACTTTTAACAGTAAAATCACAGAAAACTTAAGGCAATCTAAACAAAATTAAGCGCAAGTTTAGCGACTTCATTTCAAATGAGTTTTTCTCATTATGACACGTGCCGAATTAGCACCAAAAGTCTCGGAACACGCCACATAAATATTTTACATAAAAACCCCATTTACACTTATTAAGACATCATTTTTACATGTATGCACCTAACCAATTAATGTATGCGACAAAGCAGTCAAGTCTTTCTTTATATTTTCCAAAATAGTGTTGGTAAAAAGAAATAAAACTCGAGAATGTTGAAAAGGCACTATTGATCATATATAAGGCATTAAAAGTACAATTGAATGCATATGTGCCCACATACACTTACTGTAGGCATCTACAAAGCAAAGAAATTGCAACAAAATGGCTGAAAAAGAATCATAAAGTCACTGCCCACATATGGTTTCCTGGTCTTCCCCAGATGGTATCTTTTGCCCAACATGGTCATTAAAAACGCAAATTTCTCCACAATAAATATTTTTCTGGAGAAACCCTGCTAAGAGGTTATGGCAGACATGTAAAAGTTTGTATAAGTCCTTTAATTATTGTAATGGCTTGCAAATAAAAGCAGTTTTTTCTCCCCTTAATGCCTAAACATGGCCCGTTTAGCCCAATCTTCTACTTCAGGGAGCCACATTTGCTCTTTTTTTAAGAAAATTTGTCAGGATTTTTTCTACATGTAGGCCAATACCTTTGTTATCAATGTTAATACACAGTTGTTTCAAATTGGACTTTGAAAAATTTAATTTTTCCAATTAACTTACCCTATGTAAGTTCATGCCAAAATGCACAGCACTGTCCCCTTTGGTATTACACGACCTGCAAGGTATCGGGTTTCCTAGAGACCTATCCACAAATTTTTTCCACTTACCTACTCCCCTGCATTTGTGCAGTTATTAAGGCCATGCTGGTGGTGGTGATATATGATGATTACAATTGTGTTGGCAATGCTGATGATCCCCTTTTTGTGTCCCCGGATCGAATGATCAGGGGTATATTGTTTTTGGCCTGTCTGTCTGTCTGTCATTGTGTGTGTGTGTGTCCCAAAACTTTAACCTTGGTCATATCTTTTGCAATATTGATGATAGCAACTTGATATTTGGCATGCATGTGTATCTCATGAAGCTGCACATTTTGAGTGGTGAAAGGTTAAAGTCAAGGTCATCCTTCAAGGTCAAAGGTCAAATATATGGCTTCAAAGAGGCGCAGTAAGGGGCATTGTATTTCACAAACACAGCTCTTGTTTCTATGTGAACTGGTGTGAAATAATCTTAAACTTACAAACTGTGTAACAATATTTTCAGGGGCTGTGGCATTAGCAGAGGTAATAGCTGACAATACAAAACTCATCCGAGTGGATCTACAGGAGAATGATGTGAAAACAGCAGGGCTGATGGCTTTGTCCTTGGCCCTTAAGGTCAACCAAAACATCACACGCCTCGACATCGACAGGGATACTAAAAAGGAATCGGTACAGTTTGTTTTTTAATGTCTTAAAAAGGAAACAGTGGTTACCATAAGTGTGTAAAGACAGAGTTATTTGAGTGTTTGTAGGTGGACTTTTTACATTTCTTGTTTTTAAGTTATAGGAAAAGATTATATATGGACAATTTTGATTTTGTATACTTAATGACTGTATACAAATATCGATAAAAAAAGATCTAACTATTGTCATAAAGTCATATCCAATTTAGTCTGTGCTTTTAATTAAGCTTTGTTATGGTCTTCAATCAATATTCATTAGTTTGGGGTTTCTTATGCTATTTAACCTGGTTTTTATGCCCCCAGATCATTCGAATGATCGGGGGTATATTGATTTTGGCCCGTGTGTCTGTCTGGCTGTCTGTCATTGTATGTGTGTGTCTGTCCCAAAATTTAACCTTGTTCATAAAATTAAAACTCTATGGTCTAAGTTCTTTAAACTTCACATGTGCATGCATCTCATTCAGATCTACAATTAAACATTGTTTGAGGTCACTAGGTCAAAGGTCAAGGTCACTGTGCCCATTACACAGACAAATTTAACCCTTTTTTTTATAGTAGCTGCCATGCGGCTTCAAAGCGCAGTAGGGGGCATTGTGTTTCTCAAAAGCAGCTCTTGTTCTTGATAAATTCCTTCAGTATTGTCCTCTTTAAATTATACAAAATGTCTCTAGACTTGTTGGTTGTTCTAGCCCAATCATGGCAACTTACATGTAAAAGGTAGATAATTGGTAGTTATATGTTCAACTAGTCACAAAATCGTGGTAGTCTGAGCTATACTGCTCACCAGAATGTCCTTGTTTGATAATTGCTCTAGTAAAAGTCAACATGCAGCATGTTCATCACACTGTTTGTACTACAGGTATACAATTGAAACTTCACATGTGTTAATGTTCATTGTGTTAGGTCCTTGACCTAGTTCCATATCTCTGATCAGCAAAAAAGCACACATTTTCCTTTTTATTAAAAAAAATTGGTATGGTAAACCTGTGACTGTTTTTATAGCACTGTTTGTACTACAAGTATTCAATTTGAATCTTCAACCATATGCTCAGGGTCTTTGTGTGGGGTAACTGACCAAGTTTGAATTTGGTTGAGGTAAACATGCAATATTTTACTTTCCTTGTAAAGCTCTTGTTACGTTTGTTTTGCAATTCAATTAGAGCTCAACAGCTCTAAATAGCTCAATAGCTCTAAATAGCTTAATACCTCTAAATAGCTTAATACCTCTCAAAAGCTCTAAATAGCTCAAAAGCTCTAAATAGCTCATTAGATTTAAATAGCTCAATAGCTCAATAGCTCTAAATAACTCAATAACTCTGAATAGCTTAATAGCTCTAAATAGCTCAATAGCTCTAAATAGCTCAATAGCTAAATATCTCTAAATGGCTCAATAGCTCTTTATAGCTTAATAGCTCTAAATTTGTAATTAAAAGTAAATTGTTGAGATCTTGAATTAAGGTGACATGTATGTTTATTCTCCCACATCAGGGTGTCAAGGACTTTGCAGAGCAGCAGAGGAGGCTGCAGCGAGACATTGCCAACTATCTGGAGACCAACCGAGACTGCGCTCGTAAGCTCGATGAGGAGAGACGTATTTTGGAAGAAAAGAACAGAGAGAATGCTCGAAAACTGGTGGAGGCGGCAGAGGATGAAGTGTTGTCACATTTAGAAGATTCTGGTAGCTACATTCCATCAGGGGACTCTATCCATCGGCCCAAGTTACTGTTCCTGCCTCAGATGTGCCCCGAACATGATTTAGATTCTCCAGTGCTTGGTGACCAGTTTATCTTTGAATCGGCAGCGAATTTAGCATCTGAACCGTTGACACTCAACATTCCCACAGGTTCAGACCTACTGAGTCCTCAGTACTGTCCCAATCCAAAGGCTACTGCCAAGAAGATATTCTCTGTTACAAAAGTTGTGAGCACCTCTGGCATGTCGCAACATTCAGATACCTCGTCTAGTCTCATGAGTGGATTAAAATTTCAAAATTTGGGCTCAACCCCAAGCAGTGTTATAAATTCACCAACTCAGGTCCACCCTCCAATTGGTAGAATGGGGGAGACAGACATAATGCCGGTTTTGCCCCACTTATGTGCCCCATTGCCATCTGTGAATATTGAGAACCTGAATGCTCCCATTCCAATCACTGTGGACTTGACAAACACGAGTCCAAATGCCTTGCAGAAGGTGTTAGAGGACCACACTTTGGTGTCGTACATTGAACAAATTGTGAATAGTGCTCCGGTATTGTATGAACCAAGTTCATCTGTTGAAAATTCACAGATTTTAACCTTAGAAACTTTACCCAAAAAGGAGTCTACCAATGGTATAGAGAGTGTTCCAGAAGGTAATGGTTTGTCAGATAATTGCAATAACCTCAATAATACTAGCTCAGTTCCTGATATCTGTGATGTCAACAAAACACCAAGTGATGTGCAACCTTCTGAAACTCTTTGTGATAAATCTGAAAGTGATAGGTGTGAAGTTAGCAAATGTGATACTGTGGGGCAAGAAGGTGAAACAGACATTATGACTGTTGAGTGTGTTAGACAATGTGATACTACGGGACAAGAAAATGAAGAAAACATTGTGGCTGTTGAGTGCAAAAAGGTAGTGGGCACTTTAGATACAGGTGCAAGTGGAGATAGTACTTTCATTCCTGATGACAATTTTGATGTAACTGACATTGAGGTGGTAGATAATGAGGGCAATCAATGTGATATGGAAGATATGGATATTGTTTCTTCAACAGAGACTGAAAGGGAAAACAAAAATACTCCCCATTCTTTTGAATCTAATGGTTTTTGCTCTGATTTAATACAGGAAGAACCAGTTAAAATAGCAAAACCAGATGTTGACGATGGAAATAATTCGAGTTCATATAATGGAGATGAGTGTTTTACTTCTAGTCTTACTACAGTTCCAAATTCTGTTTGTGGTTCTGAACAATTTTCAATGAACAATGACATTGAACTCTTTGAGAATTTCGAAGAGGATAACATTTTGAATGGGGACTTCATTGATTGTTCAGGAAATGGTCTAAACGATGACAGCCAAAACGGTGAAACTACAGAGGAAATCACTATAGACACAAATGTTGGTGATACTGAACCTTGGAATTCCTTAAATGAGTCTGACTTTACTGAAGGAAGCGGCCTGGGTGTGGATATACCAGCTTCAGTGGTTAAACCAGACTTCCACTCCAATCTGTCTTTCAATGGCTTGAAGCAAGAGCTTGCAAGCCTTATTGATGAGGAGACCTCCATTATTGGCAATGGTTCTGTGAAAACTGTCAAAACCAGAGAATGTGAGCCCAACAGCCACTATGGTAGTGTGTATTTTTCACATTGCTTAAACTAATAAATGTACATACATGTAAGTATAACTATTGGTATGGTGTTCTCATGTGAATTATTTCCTTTGCAAAAATAAGCATGAAGCCCATCTCAACTATGAAAAGTATTCTATATTTATGATTTGTAGCTTAATTCTACTGAATGTTGAAAACTATATGTTCTGGTATGTGGCATCTTTTGCTGTGAGTAAATTACTATATTTATTTGGCTGGTAATGATGAAATCTATGCTCTTTGTTGTGAATTGGAACAGCATTGATTTTGAGCCACTCAATCTCCCAGAGTTGGCAAAATCAATTGTGGATGTTGTCTGAGTGCAGTGCAGTGCAACTGTGAACTTGACACGAAATGTTAACCGAAATGCTATATGTTTTCAAAAAAATTATTGACAAGTTGCAAAGAGCATTTACAAGAGCAGATACATTTGAGTCTTGGGATTGGAAAATGGGATTTAATGCATGTGCCGAAAGTGTTGTCCCAGATAAGCATGAGCAGTCTGACAAGGCTTATCAGGGACAACACTTTCCGGCTAAACTAGATTTTTTGCTTGGAAGAGACTCTTCTTGACGAAAATCCCATAAAATTGGAAAGTGTCGTCCATGATAAGTCTGTCTGGACTGCACAGGCTAATCTGGGACCACACTTTACGCACATGCGTTATGCCCCATTTTCCCAGAGTAAGGATTATTAGTTATAGGTCAAGATCTTTGCCACCCCTGAATGCCACAGTCCTGATTACTGTGTTCTGTGGTCATTTCAGGCAATGATAACAACAAGGACTCACCAGACAGCAAAGACATAACATCCAATGATGATGCCGAGTCCTGATATTCTGAATGGATGTGCAGACGATCAACATGTATTATGCAACAAATCCAGCAAGCTCCTTGATATTCTGCACACTATGTTTGTTATAGCAAGGAAATATCAAACTGATTATTAGGAACATAAGTACCATATAAAGAAAGCCATCCAATGATACATGCAGTCTGTCTACGGTCACTGAATAGTTTTAATTGAATTTTGAAGAAGTACAATTTAATTGCCAGTTATAAAGAAATTTAAAACAGTGCCATGCGAGAAAATGTGGAATTATGCCTATTTTTAAGTACTTTCCTGATGTGTAGTTAGTCCTTTTGTGTCAAAGCATTTAAGTGAACTATCAAAGATATCAGATCTATAAGATCAAAGACTGAACGATTGATTAGTTTATATGGAAGCATTTATCCATTAGCTTAAGGTGGATTTATTGTTGTTAAAGCAATTACTTGTAAGGACTGCACCTATCTACTGTAAACTTACATGTAAAGGCATTTTCTCGCAAATGCATCAGCACTGTTTTATAGGTTTTATTTTGTAGTTCAATGCGAGATTGCTTCCCAAAAACTTCAGTCATTTTATGAGCCAAGTATGTTATATATTTGTTAAGATCAGTTGAAGTAAAAAGTTTCCTAGCGGTTGTAAACTTACCAAAGTGTGAAAAAAAAACAGGTTTAAAGTTTTGATATTAGGTTTTGAATCAGATTCAGAATGGGTTGTGGTTAAAGCATGGCTATGT
Source organism: Dreissena polymorpha (assembly GCF_020536995.1). Taxonomy (NCBI): domain Eukaryota; kingdom Metazoa; phylum Mollusca; class Bivalvia; order Myida; family Dreissenidae; genus Dreissena; species Dreissena polymorpha. The sequence goes on along the minus strand of NC_068357.1, from coordinate 2,400,659 downwards.
TGTGAAAAGTGTTTGTCTTTGAAATAACCTTATTACTGCCCTCAAGAAAGAAAACTGATTTGTTTCTAATTGCTTTCATTCTGTTTTGATTCTGTATTCCTGTTTTTTGTCTCTATAACTTTTAGATCATACCACTAAAGCAGAAGAGCAGGTGCTCCTTCCATTTTATTTCTCACCCTTAAAAAATATCTGGTTCTCCCTTTCATTTTTTTTGCCCTTAACCGTATTCTTTAAACAAAGTCCCACCCTTGTTGTCCCTTTATCAGTTGTCAATAAATTTCTTTAAAATACAGACACACCAACAGGTTTTATTTGCTATTGATGATTTTATATAGTAACAAACATAATTACTTGCTATTAGCATTGTTAATATTTTTGTTAAGGAACACATCTCATGGTAAGTATGCTTAATTGATGCTTGAATATAGCTATACATGTATGTAATTATGTGAAAACAGCACAATTAACCCATTTATGCCTAGTGGACTCTCCCATCCTTCTAAATTGGATCAAGTTATATCCAAAATTAGGGATGTCTAGAAGAGGTAGCCTATCCCTTTTTCAGGCTTCCATGGTCATTTGTTTATTGTGGCCAAATTCCTAATCTACTGTCTATGATTTTATGTACATGAACTGCTTGAATGATGGCAAGAAAATATGGTTTTTATAATTAAATTGTAGCATTCAGCATGTGTGTTATGTATGTATTGAGGTTAAATTAGTTTGTATTGTTTCTGCACAAACATGTTCTGTTTAAATATCATTTCACCATTATGCATTCCTAATGATTTGATTATCACTCTATTAATTGACATGTAAAAAACGTTTGCACCAGCATCAAAGATTCTTACTTGCGAATCATATTATGCATTTTGAGTTTTAAAAAGCTTCATAATTACAATATACAGCTTAATTTTACTATGAGTGCTAGTGTCCCTTGCATATTGTTAACAAATAGTAAGACGTGCAAGTGTTTCTTTTTAGCAATTTATAAAATTGTAACTTATAAAATTATTTTTGGAATGTTCAAGTAGTATGCATAGTGAGGAAAGTGCTGAATTAAAAACATTCATTTTTGTCCAGGTTTTTAACAACATAAATTATACATATATAATGAAGTGGAATGGAATCAAAAACAAGGATAATACTTAATAGTTGATCTTTTCACTTAAGCCAACATAACTTGGCCTTGTGAAATACCGGTAATTTTCCCTGAAAATGTGCGAATGATTCTGAAATATAATCGCTATTGTCAATACTTACATACAAAAAATACATGTAACTAAGTATGGAATGTAGATATGAATCATTCTTTTGCATATAAAGATATACTAATGTGGTTTAAATCGATAAAAAAAGCTACTTGGCTTGTATTTATGATTCTGTGTGTGGTAAGAGATTATTAAGACATTCTCACAGCTAAAACAAATGTATCTATTGGTTGTTTGGTGCATTAATGTCATTATTTTTTTAACAACAACTATGTATGATGTAACAATTTTTATTTTTAGGGCATTTGTTGACATGATTGTATATGAACACTAAATATCCTGTAAATTTGTTTAATTCAGCTGATTTAAATGTAATTGAACTCAAAGGGTTGTAATTGAAATGGTTGGTTGCTTTTTGTGAGATAAAAAATATTATTACGGTTAGATATATTTAGCTTTACATTATAGTTATTTATATATTATTATATATATTGTGCAATAAGTTATTTGTATTGCATTTGAAGCACTCATTGATAACCTACACATGCTAAGATTGATAGAAACCTTGTTGGCAATGAAAAAAAAAGACTTAAACAACAACATTGGATATATTTATGCCCCCCTTTGAAGAAGAGGGGGTATATTGTTTTGCACATGTCGGTCGGTCCGTCAGTATGTCTATCCGTATGTCCGTCCGTCCACCAGATGGTTTCCGGATGATAACTCAAGAACGCTTACGCCTAGGATCATGAAACTTCATAGGTACATTGATCATGACTGGCAGATGACCCCTATTTATTTTGAGGTCACTAGGTCAAGGGTCAAGGTCACAGTGACTCATTCTTGGATGCAGTTTAGGACCATATTTGCAGATAATATTGTGTACTGGTGTTGTGGGGTCTCCATCCCCACAAGATAGTTTCTGGATGATTACTCAAGAACGCTTACGCCTAGAATCATGAAACTTCATAGGTACATTGATCATGACTGGCAGATGACCCCTATTGATTTTGAGATCATTAGGTCAAAGGTCAAGGTCACAATGACTCGTTCTTGCATGCAGTTTAGGACCTTATTTGCAGATTATGTTATGTACTGGTGTCGTGGGGTCTCCGTCTCCACCAGATGGTTTCAGGATGATAACTCAAGAACGCTTACGCCTAGTTCATTCATGATCCTGTGGACAATATGTAGAAAGTTGCTTGTAAGATTTGTTAATTGTAGCAATTGTTTTTTTATTGTTATCAAACTTTCCTCACACTGTACATTCAATGCATTTTAACTTCCACTTGTTACACTACTAAATTATTGCAGAAATGTGATAATGAAGTCAAAAGAAAGGATTGTTTGAAGATATCTTCAGTTTGTTGAAAAACATGGCCACCAGAGCACTGGGCAGTTTTCCTTATATGGCTTTAGTGAAACCTAAACAACCTAGTAGAAGTCAAATTTATGGTCCAATCTTCAAATTTGCTCCGAACATTTGTTCTAATGATAGTTTTGCCGAGTTCCAAAATGGTTCTGGTTCCTTGGAAAATATGGCCGCCAGAGGGCAGTTCAGTTTTCCTTATTTGGCTTTTGTTAAACATTGTTAACACTCTTGAAGTCACATTTTTTGTGGTCCAATCTACATGAAACTTTGTCAGAACATTTGTTTTAATGATTTCTGGGCCAAGTTCAAAAATGGTTACGGACCGTTGAAAACCTTGGCTATAGTGAAACCTTGTTATAGAATTAATTTCCACATTTGTTGGCCAATTTTCAAGAAACTTGTTAAAGCATTTGTCACAATCAAATCTCTGCTGAGTTTGTAACTGGGTAATGTGAGCTCAAAAAATAGGGCACTAAGTTTAATAAAATAAGCATATAGTTTATACTCTAGAAATCACTTTCGTTATCTAATCATCATGAACATCAGTAATAAAACTTGTTCTAGCAATATCTCAGCCATGTATAAAATAAACTTGGGCCTAGAAATTAAATAGTTATATTTCATGAAGTACTTGCATTGTTTTCATCTTTACCCTCTTAGAATAGTTTTGTTCCTTAGGGTCTCAGGTGAAGGCCTTAGGAGTCCATGGCCATCTTTGTTTTGATGTTTTCAGAAAAAAAAGTGAAAACATAAGTCTGGACCTCGAAACAACTCCAAACGTATCTAAGCTTATTCCATATTAAACTCTTTGTCAACTGCTGTCTTATCTGTGACAAAGCTCTCGTTACTACATGCTTGCTCTATAATGATACAAATAACAGTGAGTGATCTCACTGTAGGTCTTTTAGGTTGATAAAATCAATCTATATCTGATGAATTTATTCCTGTAGAAAATAAGGCAATTTGTATATTTGAGTTAATAACTGTGCGAGTGTTTTACTAAAGATACTTAAGATAAGAAACAGTATATATGCAATTTTTCAACATAGTGCTCTTGTTTAATTTGTTTTATTTTCAATATAGCCAGCTGTATGATTTCCTGAGCAATATTGTTCCCTTTGCTTGCCCATATCTGGAAACATGTAAAAAATTGAACAGTTTAAACAAAATGTTTAGCTGTCATAATGAAATCCATAAAAATAAATGTTGCATATTGAGTACCTTAAAATATATTAAATAAAAAACACAATGTTCAATAAATCATGAATGTGATCGATACAGTGAAATCTGTCTAAACCAAACCTTGTTGAAACCAAATACCTGTGAAAACCAAACAGCTGTTTTGGTCCCCTTTTTAAAACTTTTTTGTATAAAAATAAAAAATAAAAACATTAAACTTGTTAACAATTCTTGAGCAACTAGCTCCAAATGCATTCTGTATTCATGAGTTGTCATTTACTCTCACGTGCACATGATGCTGTATGCATGAATTGTTGATAAATTTGCTAGTGGTTTTAACATAAAACTTTGCACCAATGCATATTTATTGTGGGGTACCACATGTGGGTTGTTAAGTGTTTATTTTATGCAAAATGTTGTAGGTAAATGTGTATATGAGCTGCACTCTGTGAAAGGGGGTTTGATGCATGTGGGAAGTGTCGTCTCAGATTAACTTGTGCAGTCCGCACAGGCTAATCAGGGACCACAATTTCCGCCTAAAATGGATTTTTGCTAAAAAGAGACATTTTTTGAAAGAAAAAATTATCATAAAAGTGTTGTCCCTGTTAAGCCTTGCAGATTGTGCAGTCCGCACAGGCTAATCAGGGACCACAATTTCCGCCTAAAATGGATTTTTGCTAAAAAAAGACATTTTTTGAAAGAAAAAATTATCATAAAACTGTTGTCCCTGTTAAGCCTTGCAGATTGCGCAGGCTAATCTGAGATGACACTGAACACACATGCATAAAAAAAGCCTTTTCACAGAGCACAACACATGTTTTATCTAATTGGACCAATCCCAGGCTGTATATTTTTAGTTAGTGCATGGATCTGAATGTGGCTTGATAATGTTGATTTGTTTTCACTGTTTTATTAAGGTTGTCTATGATAAACAATAAATAATGTTTTTTTTTAAAGCAATTATCTTGTTATTTCTATTATATATGTATGTATATATTATTTGTATATAACACTGCATTAAGCGACATTAGTGCACAATTGAACCGTCATTTAAATGTCTGGTAAAGTTTTGTAATTGTCAGTTTAATCTTCTGTTATGAGCTGCTGATATCGGGAAACTACAAGAATTATAGATAATGATTAAAATAAAAACTTGGATCCTTAAATTTACTTTTGCAGAATACTTATATTTTTGTGTTTGCTTGGTGCCGTAAAGAAACATTAATACTAAAACTTTAAATGTCATTGCATATTAGCAAGCTGACAAACATATGTGCATCTTATTGTGCTTGATATTGAACTTGACATAAATTTGACTTTTATCTATATGACCGATTAATGTAATTAAATTTAATGAAGACCATTAAGAATATATGGACCGGTCACTATTTTCTTATACGGAACATGTGCCCCAAATATTGACGTATTACAACCCAGATAAGTTTCACTGTGCAGTAGTGCCTTTTGTATTATGATGTCTAACCTTGTGATGGTTCAAAACTGAAAAATAACCAGAAACCAATTTTTTATTTCAAAATATACAAATAAATCTAACATTTTAAACAAAAATATTTCAAAATGTGAATATGTTCAGGATAAGACCTTAATTTGAGAGTTAAACAATTTGTATGCCCCGAAAGAGGGCATATAGTGATCGGACTGTCCGTCTGTCTGTTTGTCCGTCTGTCCGTCACACTTTGCGTTTAAGTTTTGAAACATGCTCATAACTTCTATGTCCCTTAAGTTATAACCTTCATATTTGGTATGCATGTGTATATGGACAAGGCCTTTCCATACACACACAAATTTTGAACCCTGTGACCTTGATGTTGAACTTTGGGTTTCGAAATTTGCGTTTAGGTTTCGAAAAATGCTCATAACTTCTATGTCCCTTGAGATGTAACCTTCATATTTGGTATGCATGTGTATATGGATAAGGCCTTTCCATAAGCACACTTTTTTACCCCTGTGACCTTGACCTTAAACTAAGGGACTGCGTTAAGGTTTCGAAATCTGCGTTTAGGTTTCTCAAAATGCTCATAACTTCTATGTCCCTTGAGATATAACCTTCATATTTGGTATGCATGTTTATATGGACAAGGCCTTTCCATACGCACACAACTTTTGAGCCCTGTGACCTTGACCTTGAACTTAGGGTCCGCGTTTAGGTTTCGAAATCTGCGTTTAGGTTTCGAAAAATGCTCATAACTTCTCAAAGCGTTTATAGGGGCATATGTCATCGTATGGTGACAGCTCTTGTTCAATGTGTAACAGTGCTCTTAAGATCGTTCATGAAACACTGGTTAATACAAACAATGGAAATGTTCAGTACAGTATATGAAATAGAAAACCCACTTCCAGCCCTGGAATGACCCAAATTGTATTTGGTTTGTTGCCTTTACCTTTGGTCCATATATAATTTGGGGCTGCCTGGGTGGTGACTATTTTGTTGGAGAGCTCTCAGTGGGGATATGTATTTCTTAAAAATGTAAATAAATGATTGCAATTAAAACGTAATGAATTATTTAATTATGGAGAAATGTCAATAGATTGCTGATATAATTGGAATGTGGTTTGATAGAAACTTAATTAAACTATTTGATACCTTTCTAACCATCTTTCTTACCATCTGTCCTTACTTGCAGTGTATTGTGTACCTTCGATAATTTTTTTCCTGATTAACATTCTAAGCAGCTGATCTGTGATGTATCCATTTTGGTCTAGAGATAAAGCATGGTTTTATAGTCTGATTATGATACTAGACTCATTTTCAACCGAATTTGGCATTTTCCCCCTTATCACTGGGATATAAGTCGTCTGTTTACATTCAATGCAGTATGCAGCCACAGCACATTGGCTTATTACCATCATCACGCAGCATATATTGATCTAGAGTCTGTGCCATCATGCATATCCCTATTCTGGAAAATTGAAAATTAATCAATAATATGTAAGCAAATAAATGTTGAAATATGGCAGAAATACATGTTCTTACAGAGAATATATTTACTATTACCGAGTAAATGCATGCTTAATCTTTTTATTACATTGTGTACAAAATGTATAATTTACCAACTGTGACATGAATTGTAGTAATGTAATGGGGGATAATGTATTGCATTATTTATATTATTTGACAACTCTTTTTCGTATTTTAGCACTTTCGTTTTTCTTGGGGAGGGATATAATAAGAGGAACAAGTGAACTCGTAACTGTTCCCACCACTCTCTTACACTGCGGTTCATTACATATGTTGAGGCACGAACGACAACTCTAGGAGAATGTGTTCACACCTCAGTGTAGTTTCCAAAGTGTAGTGTAACCGCTGTAAATATCGCGAGAACGCGCACCTTGCACGCGATATCGAAAGAGCATCATGGCCGCCTGTGTTGTCAAGTGAAGCCAACAATTTGTCACACATTTGAATATTGGTTAATGCCGTTGAAAAAGCGCTGACAAGGAAGTTTTAAGGACTAATTATCAGTACTGGAATAATTTACAAAAATGATGATGTGATATTCACAATGGAAGGAAAGGATGCCTCGACCTCGCTGGCAGATGACTTGAAAGAACTAAATCTTGAAAGACCTGTCACCAAGGCTTTAAAGGTAAACCTGTATGGAATGTTGCGCCTTTTCTCTCGATTGCTTTACGCACAAGCAATAACAAAAGTACCCTCACACAAATAGGGCTGTTAACTATCCATATTGTTTTTAATACCTTACACATTCTGTATTCACCAGACTCAGCGAAAACGTTCAGTGATGCACTACACTAGAAATGATTAACTGTCAGAATTGTGGTTCCTAGTTGTGTCATAATTTTGACTTTAAAAACAAAAAATATTTAGTAATGTTTAGTTTTTATATTGATGATCTTATAAACTAAAGTCAATGTAAGAAAATGAAATTAAAAATACACTGAACTTTTTAATATTTTCTCGTCAGCATCATTCTTTCCTATAGATTCATCTGCTTCTATTGATCTGTCAGCCCCATATTATGACATTTCTAATAAAACTCGAATTACTCATTTAGGAAATTATATCACAAAGAAGTGTTTTGGTTTAATGTCGTGACTTTTAAATTTTGTTCGGAAACAAATATTATTTGAAAACTTAAAAAAATTGCTACACATATTGTGTCAATGCCCATTATTTCCAAAATATTCACATTAAAACAGTATGTTTGTGTTTTTAGTCGATAAGAAGATATTTTGAATAATTTATATGTAGATTATTAAAACTTAAGTGTTTTTCTATCAAAATGACAACTGAACAGATAAATAGGGAAAATGTTAATGTATTGTGATTGCTACGATGCCTCCTTATAATTTGCCTACAGTGTTTTTTTTGTTAAAAATCAGGGACGGTATCCGGCCCCATTCCCAATGGAAAAAAGTATATATTTTTCCCGAATTGGACCTAAAAATTTCCAATGGAAAGTTAAAAAAAACACTTTATTTTTGGATCAACATTTAGTTAATCTCCCATCCAGCTCTACAAGTTACACTTTATTAAATTTAATATTAAAAACACTTTAATTCTCATTTCTTGAAGCATTTGTTAGCAAAAAAACAAGAACACTAATTTCCCAAAAAGGGACCCGGTCCCATTCCCAAAATGGTGAAAAACCCCAAACACTGGCCTATTACTAAGGAAATATCCAATATGATAATTATTATATGCATTGCTATTTTATTTTAAAAGGAAAAAAGAGAACTTTTTAACTCGTGTTTAAATGGTTTTGAATTGTTTTCATTCAGTTTACAAATCTAATTTAACTCCCAACAGGCAACTATTTCATGAAAAATGTCAGACCAAACCTACTTTTTACAAAAACAACCTACACTTGGCTCAAAAATGACACTTAAAACTATTAATGAAACATCATCCAGAATCATTTAAAGGGGCCTTTTTACAGTTTTTGGCATATTTTAAAGTTTGTCATTAAATGCTTAATATTGATAAATGTAAACATTGGATCTTAAAAGCTCCAGTAAAAAATCAAGAATAAAATTAAAACAAGGAAAAAAAAGTAGCCGGTACCAGGGCTCAAACCAGTGACCCCGGAGTCCTGGAGTTAGCCTTAAGTAAAAACGCATTAGCCCTCTCGGCTATTCCGCCTAGTATTCTAAGAGTAAGTTTTTTATACCTTATATGAGCAATCTTCGTAGTTTCGTAAATTTAAACGACAACAACAGAACTCTCCAAATTATTCAATCGTTTCGCGTTGCAACGCTTTATAATTTTTAGGTTTTCAAATCGTTAAAAGATACACAGAAATGGCTATATTGGACTATGGTAAATGTTCAGTAATACTGTTTCCTCACAAATATCATAACTAAAACGAAAATTTGCGAATCTGAAACAACTTTTTTCAATTTTGTCAATTTACCAAACCGTGAAAAGATCCCTTTAAAAAACCTATGAAAACTTGAATAAACATATATAAATTATCAGAAATCTGTAAAACCTAAAGGCATGTATTTTGTTTAGTTTATATGTTGCCTTTCCTGTTTGCTTGCATTAGTATAATATAAAGTTTTCTAGTGGTTTGCCTTAATATAATATATAAAGTATAGGATTGTTAGTGTTTGTTACTGGAAAATGTAAATGATGATTTATCATGTGACAAAAAAGCCTAATTTGGTTTGGTATATTATAAATTCCCCAAGCAAAATCCACACTTACCAGCCATTTCACACCACAATCCGCAAAGGCTAATCAGGGACGACAGTCACGACACTTTCTGCTTTTATGATATTGTCCAAAGAATGTCTCTTCTTAGCAAACATCCAGTTTAGGCTGAAATTTTGTCCCTGATTAGCCCGCAAAGGCTAATCTAGGACAACACTTTACTCACATGCATTAAACCCCCTTTTCACAGAGCATGGCTCAAAGGTATTAGACAAGACCATGTGTTGAAATCAGACGTTCTAAGTGATATTGAATCTTTTTGAAAACAGCTGTGATCAAGTCACATGAGGTAGTTCTGTGACTAGGAAAATGAGATCAGTTGTAAAAAACACTGCAATACTTGTTAAATATCCAAATATCGTAATAATTAAATCTAATTTTTCAGTCCACAGAAGAGTTAGAGCAGCTAACAGTCGATGAAAAGCTTAGTGATATCGAGAGAGCAGTCTACTTGCTCAGGTAAAACTTTCAACTTCCTTGAGTTACATATGGCTATGACATCTCTTAACATGATTTTTGTCTTGTTTAATTTAAATTGTATTTTGTGTTGAATTTGATATACATTTATTTGAAACCAAAGGGAATCCAAAATATGAGAAAACATTTTGCAACTGCTGGATAGTAGTTTTTAGAGCACACATAATGCAGCCCTTTAAAAGGCTATTTGAAGATTGAATTGAAACACACTCTACTGATACATTCTCGGGATATTTGTTCTAAAGGCCATCCTTAAAAAATTGTTTGTTTGGCATTACCCGACCCAGGTAAATTTGAGTGGGTAGGTAGGTAGGTATGGATTTAATTTTTTTTTATTAATTTTTTTTTTCTGACATTGAACTCCGACATATACCAAACTGAAATGTAATTATCAAATAAAGCCCCAAGTCTTCTGCCTCATGAAAGGAAAATTGTAAAGATTTTTCTGCACCGTCTGTATCACCGCAAGTGTATTTGTAAGTCTATTCTTTCTATAAAGAACTTTGAAAATATAATATAATCGACACAAAATACTTTATCCAAAAACGAAATTCCGAAAAATTGTACGCATTTTGCACATGAGATAAAATGTGCATGTCGTTTGACTACAGAAAATGAAAACAAGTAACCTAGCAAATACGTAATTAATATACTATTTGGTTGACATATTACTTTACAATAGCATAGTTTGTGAGGAAAAAACAACAAAGTAATTATAACATTTTAATTTCAATCAAGAACAGAAAGCTGCAACATCTTCGACATGTTACTAATTATTTAATTATCATCCTTTAATTCAGATCGATAGTCCGTAGAAATTTGTAAAGTGATCAGCTTAAAAATAATTTATTGAGTGTTGCGCTTCTTTTCATTTTCTTATTTTTTATACGACTTTTGCCATCGGCCGTTATATTGTAGGGAGATGACAATATCAATTGTGTATTCCATTATCTGCGCATGAATGACCCAATATTATCCGATAGCGAACTCGATGTTGATTTTCCAGCTACCATATGCACTTCAAATTGTTCATGGAAACAAAGAGAAAAATAGTTTTAAAAATCACTCTGGATTAAAATGGCAGATATTTTCAATGAAATTTAACGAGATTTAAGCATATTCACAAATTATATTTTTCTTGAGCCAAATTCGCTATACTTTCGCAAATGGCGAACGACAGCGCGAGCCCTGTAATAGTGAGCATTTATTCCAATAATAACAGGTTAGTAATGCTCGCGCTGTCGTTCGCCATTTGAGTCATTTGCGAAACTATTAAGAATTTGGCTAAAAAAATCTAAATTGTGAAAATGCGAAAATCTAGTAAAATTTCGTTGAAAACATCCGCCATTTTAATCCGGACTGGTTTTCTATATTTGTCTCTTTGTTTCAATGAAAGTGTTTGCAATTTGAACAGTTAACGAAACCCGGTCTGTATCCGATTAGACATTGCTTGACCTTATTGTTAATGAAGTGCTCATGGTAGCTGGCCAATCAGCATTGAGCTCACTTACACATGACATGACGTTGTCGAATGAAACGTGAGAACGGGTGGAGCTATTGGATAATATTGGGTCATTCATGCCCAGATGTTGTATAATTTGAATACACATTTAATATCGCCGTCTGCCTCCAAAATAGCGACCGGTCGGAAAGTTGTATAAAGAGATAAGCAAATGAAACAAAAGCATGACAACACCCGTTTATAAATATTTCTAAGCTGACCACTTTTTATCTTTCTACCGAATATTTACCGAACTGAATTTAAGAGTGAAAATTAAATAATTAGTTATATGGCGATAATATTACACATTCCTGCCGATTGCCAAATTGAAGTGAACGGTGATAATTAATTAATTTGTTTTTTTACTCCCAAACTATCCTGAACGACAGCAGCGTATTTTAATTAAAGGGATACGAGAAAAACAGGAGCGGTTTAATTGTATTTAAAGTCTAATTAATCGCATATGCATATATCAAATAAATAGGCAACTCAAATAAATACCGGTAAGCATTTTGTTTATTGCTATTCTATATATCCTTGAAAGAGCATTCAATTAAATTGGGCAAATAACCGGAAAGGAAAAATTTAGCGGAAATAAGTTTCGGCGAGCAAAAAAAATTTTTTTTGGAAAGTATCAAAAAAAAATTAAGTCTGGCAGATTTTAGTGGTTGGTTGGGTTATGCCAAACAAAAATTTTTTTAAGGATGGCCCAATAAACAGGAATTCAGAGTGTCATAAACTAATATTTGAATGAATAACTTTGTTTACCATCAAATAATACTAGCAGTATTCTGTCCAGTTTGGATGTGTATTTCAAATCTTTGTTTAACAGAAGTGTTTATGACAAGGTCACATTCAAATTGCGATATACTAGTACTGGTATGTAACAAATAGCGATGCATGTACCAGTTGAGTTTTTCATTTGTTTGTTTGTATTTTACAAATACATTAGTAATTACAAAAAGGATAATGTTCAGAGAAATTTTCCCCAAGTAGGAAAAGTACCTGTACCATACCAATTAGGAAAAAATAGTGTGAAAAAACTTGAAATTGAGAAAATTTGTTATGTGAAATCTTTAAATTGGGAATTATGGATCTTTTTAATTCCTTGGCATACATTTAACAAACCAATTCGAAAAAATAATTTATTTGCATTTTGGCTTGAAAGGTTCAGTCTCAGTGCTCATTTTTGTGTTCACTGTTTTGTGTGGGAAAATACCTTTTACAGGTACTTTACAAAGAAGGAAAACATCACTGATTTTGCATCACAGCTTTGACAATCCTGTCCAGTTTTTACTACAAATGATGTAAACTCTCCCCAGCCCGTATAAGTTCCATTCATGGAATTTCACAAACATTACCACATGCTCTTCTATAATTACATGTATGTAAAATAAATGAAATGTTTATTATGAAACATACACATTATTGCATAGTCATGGCCCAGAATTGTTGATATGATGGGAGTTATTTGATAATGTAAGAACACAACTTCAGTTTTAAAATGGTATGAAATATGGTATGACTTTTCAGTTGTCAAACCTGAGATTTGTTTACTTGTATGAACATTTACTAGCTAAAACAGTCTACCACTTGTCAACTTGAACTATAATTTGTAGCAATATGATAATCTCAATAATGAAACAAAATGAAAATTGTTTTACCTACTTCAGGTCAATGTAGGATATAAAAGTATTTGATACAGCTAAAACTGAGTATCCGGTAGATCTTCAGGTAATTGTGAGGGTTATTGAAAGTTTAAACAATGATAGTAATAATTTTAGGGTTTTGTATGTTGACATAACTCTGAGAATCATCTCTGTCATGTATTTGATTAACCTTTGGTCTTCAATGATCCCTTCATTAATAAAGAAAATTGTAGCCTAGAAGTTCAATACCACAACATCAAAAAAAGTCTTTTCTTACTGGTATATCAATTGATTGACTTCATTGAAATGCTCACTGGATTTGTGGTATTGATTTTGTTAATTCATACATAATGACCATGCAAAGTTACACACCAAGTTCATTTGAGGTAGATAGATTAATGCATAAGTAACTGGATTACAATTGTCCAACATTAAGCTGCAAGTTTATTTTAACCTGAAAGTATGTTATACTTTATTTTCTATGGCACACTCAGCAAAACTGCTAAGTAGCAGTTTGGTCTATAAAGCAGGGTTTTTATTTTTTATTACTTGAGAAACAAATAAGTCCATCTTTATCTGGGTTGCAGAGAATAAATGACCAAAATGGCCAACCATCATGGTATTGTTCGTCCGTTCGACGACTCTATTTTTTTATCGGTCCACATGGGACAATGAAATAATTAATGCATGACAATAATAAAAAATATACATTAAAGCTGAAGAAAAAATGAACAAGTATTTCCAGGGGCAATCAAAATAGCGGCACACTCAAATGTTTTGTCTGCATATCTTTTAAAATATTTGATAAGTCTTAACAATATACCATATCAAACAAGACAATTTTGTCAAAATCAATAAATTGATATTAGTTGCCACCTTTATTGTTATATTTGACTTGTAATGGACTTATATTGCAGTCAATTATATTTCCTTACATTGTTTATGCTACAAAAACAAGTGTGAATCATTTCCAAGAAACATCAGCAGTCATTTACGTTTGGAGAAGTGGGTAGGAAGTTTCATCCCTTAGAATCAAGAGTTATAATTCTGCTGTAGCAGCACTGTCTGTGCAGACATCATCCCTTAGAATCAAGAGTTATAATTCTGCTGTAGCAGCACTGTCTGTGCAGACATCATCCCTTAGAATCAAGAGTTATAATTCTGCTGTAGCAGCACTGTCTGTGCAGACATCTTTTTGCGTTGCATTGAAAGATACGAATTATAAGTTACAGTACTGAAAGTTAGACTATTGTGTAAAATAGAGCAATTTAAAATTATAATTTAAAATTGAAAGAACTATTTATGTTTGAGTTGGAAACATACCATGCCATTACTAATAGGCTTCAAACATTGCTGTTGGGCCAGTGGTTATTGTTTAGTCTTGGTAAGGCCAAACAAGTGGTTAATTTCCACTATCATCTCCAAAAATTGGTTGGTAGATTGCTTAATTTATTTATATTTAACTTTTTCTGGAATACACCATCCATTTCCAACTTAATCTGCCATAATTAATAAATCTTAATTCAACAGTCTTCCTTTATATGTATATTTTAATTTAACAAATTAGCCCTTGATGAAATAAGAGACTTAAGATTCTGATTGTGGTAAAGTATTACTTCACAGCACACAAGACTATGTAACTAGCCAGCTGATATTCAACTGAAAAAAGATACTTAAAATTATTAAGCTTGTGGCCATGACTATGGGAAATAAGACAAGAATGATGAACTGTATAACAGGTCATAACAAAAGTATGTCCATTAGTCTTATATAAAGACTGTTATTGCGTTGCTCGTCATTATTAGAGTTAATGTTTGGAAAATGAGTCTTTGTTTACCATTCATTTACATGTTGATTCTCCAATACAGATTTAGTGAAAACACAGTCTGTAATCAAAGTATTCAAGTTTCTGTCTTTGATCTCAGCTCAAATTATTAGAAAAAGGATACAAAAATTGATGTATTGACAAGTTGATAATGGCCAAATGCTATTTCCCGCAAATAATGTATTGGTGTTCCATGTTTTAATCAATAATTATGTATATATATATTTAAGGGTAATAGTAGTTGATCAATAAAAACACAACATAACAATCTCTTCAAGATTTTGCATCTTATTTAAGATAAAAAATTATTTTAAAGCTTAAATTACAAATAAAAGCCTAAAATTGTTGAGCTTGTTAAAAACAAAACACTGTATTTGCTGTCATATACTTTTTAAATGTTTTTGTTAGGAAGCTAAAATTCATAAGGCAAACTACCAAATTGCTCCAAAACCCTTTCAAAAAAAGGTCAACATAAAAAATACATGCCAGTATATTCTTCATAAAACATACAATGAACTCATTTTCAGCATTTATATGAATACATTATAAAATAAAACACAATTCCCAAATTTAAAAGAGACAGTCTTGTCAAAAGTATGCCACATGTTGATTGCCGTCCGTTACCGGTATTTACCTCTTGACATTAGGCCAAAAAAAAAAAAAGTCTTGGTTCAGGGAACCCGACCGACCCTATTTTTTGCCCCCGACCCTAACGATTTTTTGGTCCATGGAAAAAAATCTGATGGCGAAAATGCTAAAATCTCGTAAAATTTCATTGAAAACAGCCACCATTTAAACCTGGATTGGTTTTCTATATTTTTCTCTTTGTTTCAATGAAAGTGTTCGCAATTTGAACAGTGAACAAAAACCGGTCTGCACCTGTATACGAGACATTGCTTGACCTTATTGTTATTGAAGTGCGCATGCTAGCTGGCCAATCAACATTGAGCTCGCTTACACATGAAATAACGTTGTTGAATGATATGTAAAAATGGGTGGAGCTATGGAGTAATATTCGGTAATTCATGCGCAGACACTGTGCACTTTGAATACACAGTTAAAATTGTCGTCTGCAAACAAAATAGCGGCCGGTCGCAAATGTCGTATTATTAAAGATTAAAAATGAAAAGAAGCGTGACAATAATTTAATTATTTCCAAGCTGTCTATTGATCTGAATTTAAAAGTGATAATTAAATAATTAGGTCTATGTCGATGATGTTACAACTTTCTGTCAATTTCCGATCAAATGAAAAGATGATAATTAATTAATTTGTTTGTTTTACTCGCACACTATGCTAACTGACAGCAGCGTATTTTAATCAAATGAAAATGTGAAAAACACGCGCGGTTTAATTGTAATTAAAGTTTCGTATTTTTAACACATAGGAAGAGTCATTCATCTAGTCTACTATAAAAATGGAATTAACCACTTTGTCTCTACAGTCGCTAACATGGCGTCTTTAACCTTAAAGCGTCGTTGGACGAAAAAGAGTCATAAAAAAAAAATTAAAACACAAAACACTAGAGCATTCCAAGAGTCATGGAAACTTGACAACAATTGGCTTCGCTTTGATAATGAATCAAAATCAATGTACTGTGACGCCCTTAGCCTGTACAAACCAATAGCAACATTCAAATTTATGTACACTGCTCACTTCCTGTGCGATGCGCTCAAACCCATTGCCATTTTATAAAAAAATGTACCAGAAGAAAGACTTGTGCTATTCTGAGGTTACCCTCCTTTTGACAGCCACTATTCAGACTCTTGAGCACCTGTCGGAGACTAGGTCAGGTCTCATGATGAAAAAAATTCTGAAGGTCACACCCCAAACACCAGAGACTGATAAAGATGGCTTGTTCACTTTTGAATATGAAGGTCACACTATTACAGACAGACAAACAAAAAATGGTTGGCTCAAAGAAATTTTGGGCCAGCGCTAGCCCTGAAGAAGTGCATAAAGAGCTAGGAATATTGAATAATATACAACGACTAAATACCACATGTGCAATGTTAATCATTTGGTCAGTGTTTAAACAATCATGGGTGCATTAACTCATTTTAACTGACCCTTTTTCACCCTGAAATCAGTCGACTGGTAAAAAAAAAAAAAAAAAAAAAAAAGAAAAAAAAAAAAAACCTACCTACCCTCCTACATTTTTCTGGCCATGTTCCCTGAACCAAGACTATTTTTTTATTTGGCCTTAGTTATTACAGTATTGAAATAACTGCAATTAAAATATATGGTCTAAATATATAATCACCAGACATGTATTTCCAATTTTACAAATGTTTAACTAAAATTCAGCTTTGTCAGACTTACAATAGAATATCCACACACCATGTTTGCTTGCTGCTCAATAAGCCTTTGTCAATCTATTATTCACTGATAAATATGATTTATAACCTTTCAATTTTATATGTTGATTCTCCATTAACATTTCTACGGGATTATGATTAATTTAATTTGTATAGAAGATAAACATGGACTTATTATTCACTGTATAATTTGCTGGATAGAAAGTTCAAGACCTGAAAAGCCCTTTATGTCCTGCAGATGAATATTAATTGCTGTATTTGTGTACAGGGAACAGGATAACATGTTAATGAGTTGGACAGTGTTCTCCGTTTTGAGTTGGTTTGCCCAAACTTGTACCCAACTTTTTATATTAATTAATTAGGCATTATTATCAGTTTGCATGGAAACTTAGCCTAAGAGGATTTTGATTGTGGTCAGCAGTTGGTTTTTTGGCTAATCTTCTGTTATCAAAATTAAGTAAAAAGTATTTATTTTTTTCCCAAATGAATGCCTAAATATTGGCCTTATGATTTCTAGGGCTAGTTCAAAACTGAGCCAAAACATTTTTGGAATCAAATACTTTGTCACCAGGTCAGATTGAAGTAAAACCTCATTAACACTTTTAGAAGTCTCATTGTTGCCCAATCCTTAATCGTGAAACTTAACATTTTCCTTAGTGTACCAGGCGCAAAGATGCAAAATTTATGTATATAATTACATTTGTTTGGAAAAAAGTCTGATACAGAAACCTTTTACAAGACTCTTGAAATTCATTAGCAATATTATCTGATAAAAAGGTTGAGTATAACATTTGAGCTGTTTTGTGTAGCACCCAGATTTGTTGCACATGCATTTAATAGCATTCTCCCACCACCTTTGAAATATGATCTGGCAACTGGCATTATTTGCAATTTGGTAAGATGAATTGAAATGTAGACTTAAACTGAAAAGATGTTTCCTGTGTAATTGAAAGTTTTATGTTTATATAACCAGTATGAAATAGTTTAATCTGTTAAACCTGTCAAAAATTTTAAACTTTTAACTCACCTATAACGACAAAGTGCTCAAGGTACCTTTTTTTGAGAATGTCAGCCTTGCATAGCCATATTTAATTTAATACTTTTCTAGATAGAGACCATGTGGTTCCAAAAACTAGGTCACCAGGACAAAGGGAACAAAAACCTTGTTGCCACTCTTAAGAGCACGATTAAGGACTTAATATTGATGAAACTTTGTTAGTATGTTTATCTGGACAATATCTAAAGGAAATCCTTTCTCTGGCTTTTCTCCCCCTATCTCAGATTCAAGTAAGGCAGTTGTACATTGCTGACATAAACATCAAAGTAATGAAAACACAGAAACAATCTTGCTGTTCAAATTTGGGTTATGCATGCCTAAAAATAAATTTGGGTTATGCATGCCTAAAAATTTGTCGCAAGGTAAACATCTTAAAAACCTTGATACAACACTGGAGGCCACATTTATGAGACAGTCATAATGAAAGTTGGTCAAAATGTTTATCTTTACAATATCTTGACCAAGTTCAAATCTGGGTCACTTAAATGCAGAAACTAGGTCACCAGGTAAAATCATAGAAAAACAAAGAAAGAGGCCAAATCAATGTCTCAATCTTGATAAAACATGGTCAGAATTTTTATTTCCATGTTTCCATGTTTTGAATATGAGTCAAGTGTGGTAAAAAACTAGGTCACCGGGTCAAGCCATGAAATAAATGTGGATTATTTACTTTGAACATATTCAAATTGAGCATTTTAAATATTTAGCTGATGCCATATATTTCAAAATATTTTCAAAAGACAAGTGTATGATTCAGAGACTGTGACAGGCATGTTTATGAATTGTATAACTCAAAGCCGTTGCAGTGGAAAAGATGTGATTTGAAGTATTGATTGCATTGAATCTTACAGAGAATTGGCTATAAAATAAGCCAGTGTTTTCACCATTGCTGGAAAACAATATTGAACGGGAAATGGAATTTATATTTCGATCAATTTGTCTCACAGAAGAGTATGCTTCTGACAAATGCTTGCTACAATGGCACACTTACATCATATACTCAAGTTACTAGACTTCTAAAGATTAGTTCTGAACATTAGGATTCTGCAAATATACAATTTCAAAGTCTAGCAGCAGAATCTATCTGCAGCACTTAATTACATCTGTCAATGTAACCGCCAAAAAGTTTTGACATTTGCTTTAAGTCTACATTATATTCTTGAGGGTGTAGCATCAGTGCTTGTTTATGTGTTCTTTGTGTCTTTTAGAGGATTTATTTAATCTTTAAATTGCATTTATGTTTTATTTTAAGAATGTTGATTTTTCTCAGCAAATGTTTGACTGCATCAGTGGTTCAGATAAATATAATTGTTACTGGGGTAAATTTAGGCTCACATCTGAAAATAAAAGAGAAGAGTTAATACACAAGCTCTACAATTTGGTGGCATTTAAGATTTTTTGTAGCATTATTTTTTGGTGTTAAAGGGATCTTTTCACGCTTTGGTAAATTGACAAAATTGAAAAAAGTTGTTTCAGATTCGCAAATTTTCGTTTTAGTTATGATATTTGTGAGAAAACAGTAATACTGAACATTTACCATGGTCTAATATAGCCATTATATGCATCTTTTGACGATTTTAAAACCTAAAAATTATAAAGCGTTGCAACGCGAAACGATTGAATAATTTGGAGAGTTCTGTTTTTGTCGTTAAATTTTATGAAACTACGAAGATTGCTTATATAAGGTATAAAATACTTTTAGAGTATGTACACGGCGGAATAGCTCAGTAGGCTAAAGGGTTTTTACTTCAGGACTCTGGCAGGACTCCAGGGGTCACTGGTTCGAAACCTGGTCCGGGCAATGTTTTTTTCCTTTTTTTAATTTTATTCTTGATTTTTTACTGGAGCTTTTACGATCCAATGTTTACATTTATCGATATAAAGCATTTAATGAATAAGTTAAAGAATGCCAAAATCTGTGAAAAGTCCCCTTTAAGTATACTTCCAGAAATGTAATTAATCTGTGAGCAGAATAATCTAACAAACCTCAAGTTTGTTTCACTTATAAATTTAAGACAGTGTTTATATGAACCTTCATGTCACATGTATTCTTTTGGTTTACAATTAGTATTACAAATTCTAAATCAAAGATACACATTTATACATTAATGAATCCTAGCCATAATTTTGCTATATTTAGGAAGTACCTTAACATTAGCAATAATCTTCTTGTTCTTCCCAAAAGCATGTCAGCACACATACTATTTTCACCAAGTAAACTGTCATCAAACATTGATGCATACTGCACAATAAACAGATCCCTCCTGTTATCAGAACCAGCATGTTAAACATCTAAATAACCCATTTTCAAATTGCCAGGATTTTTAGGCTCATTGATGCAGTAAAACAGCATTTAGAATGCATGTTAACATTTTATTCCACACTCATTTGAGTACCATTCGTTTCTTAATTTGACATTGTTTTTGATGTGAAATGATACCTTATCATTACATGTTTTATAATGTGTTTGGTAACTGATAACATGGGATCATATGTTGACTTAAAGTATTTTATCTCATTTTTGAAGCCTGTAGAGTATGAAAATGAAATGTTCAAGTGTGAATGGTATTTGAGAGGGGTTTATTTTATGGGTTTATTTTAACTCTATTGATAACATTTTGACATGTCATAGCACTTGGTGCAGCAAATCAAGACCAAAGCCTATACCTGTTATGATAGTGGAAAACCTTCATAAAATTAAAATAAACAGTTTTATTGTGAAAAGTTTTCTATCAAATGTGTTTTTAATTTATGGCAATATGGTGTTATATAAATTAATGTATTTTCAACATATTTTCATTATCAATAGCTATAGCTATAAGATAATATACAACAAATTATCTGTAATTGATTAACATCACATATTTGTTCAGTGATTTTCAGCACATCAGCTTCAATATGTAACAAAACATTTTTTACAAACTGTACAAACGATTTAATATCTGCATTTTGCTAAAATATAATATATAATGGACATTTATGATAATGAATCATAAAAATCTAGAAGGCCACGTGTTTGCAGTTTTTATGCCCCCAGAACATAGGTTCTGTAGGCATATTAAAATTGCACCGTCCGTTAGTCAGTCAGTCAGTTAGTCACTTTTCGGTATTAGTTTCCGCTCAGTAAGTCAAGCAATTGTCATCAGATCTTCACCAAACTTCATGACAATGTTTAAGGCAATAACATCTAGGTCAAGTTCTATAATCAGCCAAATTTACCCAGACACTCTTGAGATACTGCGCTTGAATCATCGTAAAATTGCGTTTTTTCTTGTTTCCGCTCAATAAATCGAGCAATTGTCATCAGATCTTCACCAAACTTTATGAAAATGTGTAAGGAAATAACATCTAGGTCAAGTTCGATAATCGGCCAAATTGACCCAGACACTCCTGAGTTACGGCACTTGAACATTTTCATTGTGAAATTTTTTTTTCGTGTTTCTGCTCAATAACTTGAGCAAATGTCATAGGATCTTCGCCACACTTCATACAAATGTGTTAGGCAATAACATCTAGGTCAAGTTTGATAATTGGCAAAATTGACCCAGAGTTACGTCCCTTGAATCATCGAAAAATTGAGTTTTTATGTCCCCCACCCACTATAGTGGGGGACATATTGTTTTTGCCCTGTCTGTTGGTATGTACGCTGGTCTGTTGGTCTGTTTGCTCCAACTTTAATATTTGCAATAACTTAGCAAGATAGCAACTTGATATTTGGTATGCATGTGTATCTCATAGAGCTGCACATTATGAGTGGTGAAAGGTCAAAGTCATCCTTCAAGGTCAGAGGTCAATATATATGTGGCCAAAATCGCTCATTTTATGAATACTTTTGTAATATTGAAGATAGCAAATTGATATTTAGCATGCATGTGTATCTCATGGAGCCGCACATTTTGAGTGGTGAAAGGTCAAGGTCATCCTTCAAGGTCAGAGGTCAAATATATGTGGCCAAAATCGCTCATTTTATTAATACTTTGGCAATATTGAAGATTCTAACTTGATATTTGGCATGCATGTGTATCTCATGGAGCCGCACATTTTGAGTGGTGAAAGGTCAAGGTCATCCTTCAAGGTCAGAGGTCAAGTATATGTGGCCAAAATCGCTCATTTTATGAATACTTTGGCAATATTGAAGATAGCAACTTAATATTTGGCATACATGTGTATCTCATGGAGCCACACATTTTGATAGGTGAAAGTTCAAGGTCATCCTTCAAGGTCAAAGGTAAAAAATAAATAAATATTCAAAGCGGTGCAGAAGGGGACATACTGTTTCTGACAAACACATTTTAAGCTCGGCTGTTTTCGAACAAAACCCGAGCTATTGTCATTGGCCATAACTTTTTCAATATTTAACATAGCAACTTGATATTTGGCATGCATGTGTATCTCATGGAGCTGCACATTTTGAGTGCTAAAATTACAAGGTGAACATCATCCTTCAAGGTCTAGGGTAGATAAAACAATGTCCAGGGAACTAATAACCTTTAAATGGACATAGTTATCTGACCTGCCCATGTATATATTTTTGTTAAATAAATCGAAGCTATAAAAACAATATATATAATTAAAACTATACCCGACCCCCCCCCTGACCCCCCCACCCCAACCCCCCCAACGACCCCCCCGACCCCCCCCCCCCCAATTTTTTTTTTTTTTCCTTTTTATTTTTGAAAGATCATCTAATAAACAACCACACCCCACATTATACCCCCTTTTTTTTCCTTTTTTTATTTTTGAAAGATCATCTAATAAATGACCACACCCCACATTATACCCCCCTCTCAACCCCCCCCCCCCAAAAAAAAAAAAATTAATTAAATATTGTTTTCCTTTTTTTATTTTTGAAAGATCGTCTTATAAATTATTGAATATGAACAATTTTCCCATGATGGCTTATGTTTTACTGTCAAGCACTCGAATAGTCGAGTGCACTGTCCTCTGACAGCTCTTGTTATGTCCCCCAGTCTATACTGGGGGACATATCGTTTTTGCCCTGTCTGTTTGTTGGTTTGTTTGCGTCAAACTTTAACATTTGCCATAACTTTTGCAATATTGAATATAGCAAATTCATATTTGGCATGCATGTGTTATTGTGTATCTCATGGAGCTGCACATTTTGAGTGGTGAAAGGTCAAGGTCATCCTTCAAGGTCAAAGGTCAAATATATGGGGGGGGGACATAGTGTTTCACAAACACATCTTGTTTCCTTATGTTACAAGGTTGTGCATGTTGGACTGTTATTGTCCTATATAAAAACTTAACTTTTTTATGCCCCCGGTAGGGTGGCATATAGCAGTTGCACTGTCCGTCAGTCTGTCGCACTTTTGCGTTCTAAGGTTTGAAAAATGCTCATAACTTCTATGTAGCTTCAGATGTAACCTTCATATTTGGTATGCATGTGTATATGGACAAGGCCTTTCCATACGCACACAAATTTTGACCCCTTTGACCTTGAACTTGAACTTCGGGTCTGCGATTAGGTTTCGGAATCTGCGTTTAGGTTTCAAAAAAGCGTTTTTTGGGGGCATATGTCTTCCGATGGAGACAGCTCTTGTTAACTATAAGCTACGTTAGAGTTTATGATCGCCGAAATCGCCTTTGGCGATTACAATTCCTGGCTGGCGAATAAAACTAGGATTTTCATGAAATTGGCGATTGAAAAAAATAGACCCTATGCTTTTCAAATGCACAATCTAAATGCCTGTTTTCAGGCCGTATAAATCGCCAGAAACATCGATAAGATAACACAGATAACACCCTTACCGGAAAGGCCCCAGGGGATAATAATCCACATGGCTAATCTCTTAATTTGTCACGCTTTACAATGCGACCAGACTTTTTCGAACTTTAAGGTTACTCGGCGATTAACGTGATAACTGAATCACTGAAGCATGCCATGTAATGACCTATAGATGTTACAATTCAACGTTATTGAATTGACCAGTATGGAATTGTCATTTAATAAGATGGGCGGATTTATGGCATTATTGACATAGCCACTAATTTCCCAAGAAACAGCGAAATGATTGGCTAAAAAAGTAGATAAGAGTAACTTCCCTTTACAGTTGCTATGCGACTTGAAAGACCGATTTAGAAAGTGAGTTGCAGATTCCGGGAAAATTGGATGCTTCGAACGAAAAAGGAAAGTCGAAGCAACAGAAATTAACACAATTCTTTAGAAAAGAAAGCGGACATAATAATGTAAGCTCAGGAAATGACCTATGTTAGGTTCACGATCGGAGGTTGTCTCAAATAGTGTCAAGCCTTATGGTTTCGTCGTGGGTCTCGAGGTTTTTGGCATGCAATAACAGGGCTGCCCCTGGCTAAAAAATTTCTTTAGCCAACATTTTAGCCAATTGGATTTTTTTGTAGCCAAATTTTAGAAACTGTAGCCAAAGTTTTAGCCAAGCATTTGGGACCGCCTCGTGAAAGTCTAGGGGTGTAAGAACACAAATAACTACAATATGAAGCTTAAATATATTTATTACTATAATCATCCTTTTAAAATATTGTACATAACAGAATATAAGTTTATAACAAAAAATATTTATAGATATGCATAGATCTAGATATACATACATCAATGTAATAATCATACTTTTATTCTACATAACAGAATATCAGTTTATACATACATCATAAGCACATGTTCAGTTCACATTGTTTACAAAATAAGCACATTTTCATTATATTAAAGATATTCATTCTTGAGCACATATTTCAATCTTTGCAAAACATAACAGTTGATCAAGACTAAAGATGCTTTATTTTCAAAGCCTCTCACTTCATAGTGTTAGTTATATTTGGTCATTTGGATATGATATACATCAGCTTTGACAGCTTCTGTTGTTAAAACATTTTCTGTAAGTGGTCGATGTTTCTAGGCTCAAATAAATGAATGTTTTTCACGCATATTTCTTGACAGAAAGGCCCAGATAATTGCCATCATCCATTCTTGTTGCCTGAAAAATGATAAAACATAGTTTTACAAACTATCAACAACAAACCAACACATAAATGTCCGTATCTTTAAATGTCCGAATTTT
This sequence comes from Dreissena polymorpha, assembly GCF_020536995.1. Taxonomy (NCBI): domain Eukaryota; kingdom Metazoa; phylum Mollusca; class Bivalvia; order Myida; family Dreissenidae; genus Dreissena; species Dreissena polymorpha. The sequence continues at coordinate 2,375,320 of NC_068357.1, read as the reverse complement.
TAACTTATCCGAAATATATTACAACAAGTGAATGGTATACTTTTTATTTCCGAAATTGTTGGTTTCTTAATCAAACTTTACCTTTCCCAAAATATTATAATAATGAAACTATTAAACAGAAATGCTCTCAAATTCCTGTTGAAACAAGATTTCATGTGCTTTTGTGAAGAAATACTTTTTTGTTAAATGCTTTTGCCAGGCCCGTGGTATTGACATAATGTTCGATAACACCTTTAGATTTCACACCAGCAAGCGTTCTATACATAGATGGTGACGTCACTGCCAGTTCACAATGCACCAGCAAGTTTCCTTTGTTTCGTTGACCGGTTCTGACCGGTGTTGCTGCAGACTGCGTATCAAATTTTCTGGTTAATAACACGATGATGTATTGACGCACAGTCGACGGTTTAAAGAGTTTACTATCTGGGATGGTACTTGACAGGCAAAAAACGTTTCGCCGAGCATTTTCGCCAACCGAGAATTTTATTCGCCGAATTTTAAAAACGTTTCGCCGAGCATTTTCGCCAACCGAGAATTTTATTCGCCGAATTTGCGAAATTTTCGCCAACGGCGAATTTGGCGAAAGACAGCGGAAGCCCTGCAATAACGGTCTTAAGCTGACTTAGTAGTTTCTCACGAATTTCTTCAAAAACTAAAAAAAATGAAAAAAGCAATGTTTGGATTTTATAAAATGTCTTAAACAATTACTACCAAGACGGGCAGGCTGTTTTAGTGGTTTCTAACCTAAATACAACATGTACCGAAAACTGTTGAACGGTGTTAATGTATCATTACCACCGGTGTCTATTTAAACAAAAAAAAATCGACTGCAAAATGTCAGCAAGTGGCTCACCAGGAAAGAAAAAAACTTCAAGCTAAAAAAGGGCTAATTTCAGAAAAAAAGTCTTAATTTTCACCAGGAAATAGCCCGAAAACGCACCACAGACAATCTAGGATCCAAATAATTTCCAAGGGGGCATGCCCCAGGACCCCCCTAGATTTGGCTACTAAGTTTTTTTTCCTTAGCGCCAACCTAGATAGCTATAAGATTGTATTGTATTTACAATTAAAAGTAAAATTAGCTCATGCAAATAGGCCATTTTTGTGCTCAGTGTATTTAAACTTCACCATTGATTGAGAATAATAACCACACTGAATTTTAATTCTAAACATGTTTGAAACAAGTTTTCACTTAAACTGAGCATCAAATAAAAAGAAGAAATTCAATAGGATGATGGTATTTATATGATCGAGCTGTCCATGTATAATGTATTAAACATTTTATACAAAATTGGGTCATATAATGTTAGCACCTCCGGTTTTGGGCATTTCATGTAGTCCCCTAATTAAAACTTGTTGATAATGTTTGTGGGCATTAAACCCCCACCATGTTTGATATCCAGCCTGATTGCCTGAATAACATCTGGCCATTGCTCCTTGAATTATTCAATTTCGCCAAATCAACCTTGCTTGCTCTATATTTCAAATATTTGAAATCTTGTCCATCAAACTTGGTGATAATATTTGTTGTCATATAACATCCACTAAGTTTTATAACTGGCCATATTGCCTATAGCACTCCTGAATTATCTGATCGATGTAACCCAGACCTTAAAAATAGGACAATTTTGTGAAAAGTTGGCACTATTGTTACTCGCAGAAACAATGTGTACATTTGTTTATTTTTTACCTTTGATAAAAAAAAGGTTTTTAAACATGTTGGTAGTTTATGCATTTATGACATTTAAAGAAACAAATATAGTTCACTCAAAAAGTCCATTATGATTGATATTAATTTTGGTCTCTTTTTTTAACTTCACAGTGTAAATGATATTCTCAGATTTCCAATATCCCTGCAGTTTAATAGCCTCTCTCACAGGCCCATGGCTCCATCAGGACCAGGCAAGATTAGCTGGTCAGTAAATTGATTATCAAACATGAATCATTGTTCTTAATGGCCTTAAGTTATGTGCAGAATGATTTAAAGGTTGTTGTCTGTGATTGATTTATTGTGGTTTAGAAAGGGATCTTTAAGGAGATGATTGTGGAATACCCACAGGCAGAGGGGGTAATCACATGATAGTCAAGATGGTGGCGTCCATGCCGAGACAGTTATTTTTCACCGTTTTATACCCTTTATTACGTTTATTTAATTTTAAAATGAAGCTCACTTTGCAGCCATATCAGTAAAAAGGTGATTAGCAATTATTTCGTATTTAAATTTGCTTTATATCTGGACTTTACTCTTCGCAAATTATCTTAGTGGAGCTGTAATTAGGTCATCCCGCTAGGAAAATACGCAGTGAGTAAAGTCGAGATATAGAGTGATTATTAATACGAAATAAAGGCTTATAACTCTCTTGCTGATATGACTGAAATGTGAGCGTCATTAAAAAAATTCATTCAAATAATAAAGGGTAAGGACATGGATGGCATGGACGTTGCCATATTCTTTGTTACGTGATTACATGCTTTGACAGCTAAGGATCATATGAAAATATTTGATTGAAAAAGGGTTCAGCTATTGAGAAAAGTCATCTTGTTTCATGGAGATTTTTTGTGGAAACATTTGTGCCTTGCTCTTGGAAGACGGGGTGAATGCATGTGCATAGTGTCCTCCCAGATAAGAGGCTGTACTTATCAGGGTTAACATTTAAAGGTCAGATTTTTCCATAAACAGAATAGTACTGCAGTGACCTTCGATTACTTGTTTGCGAACAACTTCAGTGCCTCCATCTCTTTGATTGACATAAATGGAGTTTTGAGAAGAAAGGATAATGTGGGGTATCTGTCTCCTATGGACACTACCCCTGCGAAAATTTGTTCTAGAAATCGGACCGGTTCTGGAACTGTTCTAGAACATCATAGACTTCCACTTACATCGTTTCCAAGAATATCTAAAGTACCACATATCCAAAATGTCTAAAACATTCCAAGAATATCGAAAGTACCACATATCCAAAATGTATAAACCATTCTCAAAATCCAAATACCAGTAAATTCACCATGACCTAAATGCTTACTCTTGTATGCATAGGTCAACTTAATTAACTGCCTAATAAGCAATTAGGCTTTCCCTATCAGATGGCCAAAGGCAATACCATCACTAATAATCCTGCAAGTAATTCAGTGTTTAATCATCCATTGCAAGGATATGTTTTCTTCTGTTTTGCAAACACTTGTCCTAGTAAAAATGAAATATACTGCACCAAATTGAAAACCATCCAGAAAAGTATTATCTACAAAGTTTTCAATTGATGATAACTGCTGTAACAGTATTTTTTGAGATTTCAGAAAACACTTAGTTGTGGACTCAACAGATAATTTGGATTAAAACAAACTACAAAACAATTAAATACACATGTGCATATAGTAATTTTCATTTTATATTTGAGCCATGCACTGGGAAAACAGGAGTTATCTGGAACAAAACTTGTCCTATAAACTAGATTTTCTTTTTCAAAAAACTTCCTTAAACAAAAGATCGATTAAAAGTGGAAAAAGTAGTTCCTGATGTGCGAACTGCTCTGGCTAATCTAGGATGATACTTTATGCACATTAAGACAAGTTTTTATCAATTTTTTCACTGGATCACATTATTTTGATAAACACAATATTGATTAAACACACCTACAAAACAGTTCAAACTGCAAAAACTAGCCCTTCCTACTGGGCTTATGAGCAAGCAATTGCCAGTGGGAGGGGAAAGATAACATGCAAATCCTAATGACTTAGTTATTCTCTTCTGGGAGACCTATCATCCTCTGTAGGGTGTTAGCACCTGTAGAATTACAAGACAAACCCTGGCTACTGGCCACCACAGTGCATCACCAAGTGTGCATGGTAGTTTTTAATTTGAGACACGCTTTATAAAATTTGGATTATTTTAGTTGAAGTAAGATTTTGAAATACAAATATAATTGTTTTTTCCTCATTTCGGTGGTGTCTGTATTTATTTTCAAGCGTAGTAATGTTAGTGAGACAAAATACTCGGAGCCCTTGTGTGTGACGTCATCATGAGAGCCGCCTTCTTAATGTAAACAAAGTGATCGAAATCAGCGCACAGTAATCAAAATCAGGAGACACTCAATATAAGGGAGTCATACCATACAATGCTTGTGTAAAGCTTAATCACCGTCTGTTTTCAAAGGTTCTCAAAATATTTAAGTGAAGAAATGTCATCTTCACAAACTTTCATACAAAGAGATACATAAACACCACATTTTCAAAGGAAAAAAACAGAAATCTTATTCAAATATTGTTGTTCTAATACAAAGTCAATGACAGTCACATTGACCCAAAACTACAGAAAACATATTCACCCACAAGAACTTATTAATGATTCAACAGATTAAAGATTGCTGCTAAAATCTGGTCATGTCAACACCAATGTGGATCATCAGCCATAAGATATATAAATCCCTACATTGACTTATCCAGAATACAAACATTAAACAGCTTATATTGACCACAGATTATTCAAAAATTCAGAACACCATTTAGCTGCAAATTCTACCAAGTGCCAATGAACCTCTTAAGATGACTATAGATGTTAATAATATATTTAACTCTTTCCTTGACAGCCATTTAGCCAATATAAGCCTATCCAGTTACCACCAAACCTAGCTGCCTGCTTGCCAGTGGCTGATAGCCATCTGATCGATATCAGTACAGTCGATTGGTGTATAGCGGATTTTAGTGAGTAACGGATAGCTTAAACGTTTTTTGCAAAATACTTTTATTTATGTTAAGATTTATAGTTTTTCATTAATTGAATACAAATAGCCTATCATTGTTAAGTCGATTCATGTTTTTGTTGATGTGTGTCAATGTTTTCAACTGTTTCTTTTTTCGAAAGCAAAACAAGGTCACGTTATGTACGCACCGTTTTTGTGACGACAGGAAAAGTGCAGACGAATGGTTTCTTGAATTTTGCAGATTTTGTTCGGTAAACATAATGTTCATTGATGTAATATTTTAGTATTATGTGTCCTTTACAAAAGTAAAAATGCTCAAAAACCAAATTGATGCGTACCATATAAAATAAGCATGAAAGCTGCAACTCGAGATTTAGTGAATAACGGACATGTGGTGACCCATATTCAGGAATGTGGGGATTGTCTCAAAATAAATATAAACCTAATTGAAGTTGTCCAATACACGTGTGGTAAGCGAGTGGCTATGATATAAATAAGTAAAAACATCATTTTTAATGAAAAATAATCAAATTATAACGAAAAATCGATTTCGCTGGAAACATATTTTCCGCAATAAAATCTATATATAGATTCAACTCAAAATGACCCGAATATAGGGTGCATCGCTTTGAACAGCAATGACTTCATCAATTGTGCAGCGATTTCCATGAATTTGGTCTTATTAAACGCAGAAATGAATTTCCTTTCTGGAAATGTACATATATTGCAATTATTTTTTACAAATGCTGTGTCAAATTTCAAGAAATAACACAATACACATCCCCTGCGAAATGTTTTTCTGCAGTTCACGAATAATTCGTGAACAGTTCATGAACTGTTCGTGAACTGAGTTCATGAATTGTTCACGAATAGTTCGTGAACAGAAAATGAGCCACGTCTGTGAAAAGTTCTTGAAATTTTAGTTCATGAACTGTTCATGAACACTAATGGCATGAAGTGTTCATGAAATATTCTTGAAACCTAATGGCATGAAGTGTTCATGAACTATTCTTGAACCGGTGTGGCATGAAGTGTTCATGAACTATTCTTGAACCATTATGGCATGAAATGTTCATGAACTATTCATGAACATCAATGGCATGAAGTGTTCTTGAACAGTTCATGAACAACACAATTCTTGAAAAATTCTTCAGGGTTTTGCTGTTCACGAACAGTTCATGAACATTTTCCTTCTATTTTTCAATGGCTCATTTTCTGTTCACGAACTGTAAGTGAATAGTTCATGAACCATAGTTCTTCAAGAGTTCATGAACTGAGGTGGCATGAAGTGTTCATGAACTATTCATGAACAAGAATTTGTCAATTTATGCAAAGGTTATCATAAGTGTTACTAAAGCTCAACAAACAGGTCAGGGTAAGAAGAAACAAGTCTTGTATTAGCACTTAACATATTGATTGCAACATATAACAATAATTTAAATATAACACTAATAACTGAGATACAAGTGGTTTGATAATACTCTTTAAATTTCATAATACAACTTTGCACTATATGTTCATGAATAATTCATGTATTGAAAAGATTATGAATAGTCTCATTTTCAGTTAAAGAATCATTTACTAATCAATGGTTTCCCTGAAATGGTTACACTTACAGTGCCAAAGAACTTGAAATGGAACCAATGGCTGATCAGTTCAGCCGGTAATTTATTAAAGACTTACATTTTCAAATATAACATAAACCATGTGCCTTCCGTTTCAACTTCCTGTGTACACAATATTCTTTCTTTGTAAAAACAGCAATGCAATGTACATTGAGTTCTTGATATCATCTTAAACTGTTCTTGAAATAAGATGTCCTTAAAACGTTCTTAAACTTGTCTTTTAAGTCTTCCAAGAACAATGACAGATCCTTTTAAGAACATATTGGATTCTTAAAAAGTCCATCATACGTTCAAAAACATTGTGTAGACCTGTTTAAGAACATCAGAAGGAAACATGTTGTTCAAAAAAGTTCTTAAAGTGTTCAAGAATAGTTTAAGAATAATTCAAGAACAGGAAAAGTCCTTAAAAAGTTATTGAAGTGTTCCTGAAGGCAGTTCTTGAACAGTTCTTTTACAAATGTTCTTAAAATTCTCTAGAACAGGTCAAGAACACTAACTTACAGTGGTGAAAGTACTATGCATATTCATACTAACTTCACAGGTTTCACAAATCTACAAGATTTGTATGCTAGACATTTCAATATTACTTTCAAAAATATGTATGAAACATCTAGCACAAAGGAATTCATGAATTATTCATGATGGATCCTTAAAGTCTGTCTCAGAAAAGTCATTAGAAATACTTGTGCATGAAATGTTCATCACTAAGTATTTATGGTTAGATGAAGAACTGTTCATGAACTTTGAAATGTTCAACAATAATTCATAAACAGTTCATGAACATGTCTTAAGAACAGTTCATGTCCAAAAGTTCATGAACCAAGCTAAGGAACTTTTTCAGAACCGTTCATGAACAGTTCTTGATTGGCTTGAAGTGTTCATGAAATAATGAACAACATTTCGCCGGGGATGTAATCCGATAAAGACCTAAGCGATCCGGTAATGGCTGAATCAGTGTACCATGAAATTCGCGCTGTAAACAATTAATATTTTTCAAAAATTTAAAACCGCTGGCATGTTTCAATAGGAAAGACATGTGTCTATCTAGGTTTAATGGTTTAATTACTGAATGCATGGTGTTTACGTTGAACTGAGACTCGAAGTCCTTAGCTATCCGTTATACACCAATCGACTGTACCCCATCTTTACAGGCATTATTGGAAAAACGATGTTTTATGACCCTCATTGCTTTTGAACCTGATATTCTCATAAAAATTGGAATTAAAAATATTATTGAAAAATACTCATAAGTTTTAGCTAATAAAAATTTCTTTCCTGTGGTATAAACTGTATGTTTCTACCTTAATTTATTGGTCAGTTATAGTCATGCAAAGTTGATCATTGTGTGTTTTACTGGGTTGCAATGCAAATCTAACTCTTTGGAAACGCAACCCTCATTGCCTTTAAACCTGATTTTCTCATAAAAGTTTAAATATTATTGAAAAACACTCAATATGAAAGTTTTAGCTAGCACAATTTCCTTTCCTGTAGTGTAAACTGTATGTTTCTACATTATTTTATTCATCAGTTATAGTCATGTAAAGTTGACCGTTGTGTGTTTTACTGGGTTTAAATGCAAATTTCTTTTTAGCTCATATAGAAAATTGGCGAAAGGCATTTATAATACTTATATTTTTTCAACAATCAACATATATAAAATAAATACACTCATAGCCATGCTTTCTTTTCACTCGGAATAATGAAAGAAAATAATGTGGGTTTGAAGTCAAGTAATGCTTTCTGAAATAAAAGAAAATAAACTTAAAACAATTTGCAAATAAAATACGAGTGATAAATAAAACGTTTCTTCCAATAAGGTGATGAAGGACTTAATTGAAATATTTTTTTATTTGTCGGCATTTTATTTTATTTCAGACTCTATGTAGTTTTCAGATCATAATCTCTGTGCTTTATCACTCGAACTCGTTAGTTTCTGAACACGTGTGCTATTGAAAATAGCCATCGGAATTGCGTTTTATGGCCAAGCACAAAGTTTTTGTTAGATAAGCATGTTCGCTTTTAATTATTATGTTGGTCAGTTCAAAAGCATATTGAAGACCGCCGACTGCGTCTTTGTTTTATTGCCCAATCAAGCACCAATAATCCAATATCCAGTGTATTACGAAATACAAACTTTTGATAAGCACGTGTTGTATGTAAAAATATTTTAGTGTACATGTCATTAAACATATTGATATAATTCTCGTATATGATCTCGTAAACAAGCATTTACGATATAATGGAATCAAACAACAATAAGAATGAAATCGATTTACACCCAAATCATATTATATCCCTATGGAACGTGTTTATTTTTGCGGCATTTTTAACGAGTTTTTAAAGCGTTTTCAGAAAATGTCTTAAATTAAATATGGTTCGAGAATAGCAGTTATTTTAGGACATTACGAAAGGCCTGAAGCGCGCACATCCCGGAACGTGATTTACGCATGTTCAAATGGTAAACCCTCGTCTTGATTGGTTGTCAATTGCATCATAACTTTATATAGAAACATTACCGGATGTTTACTCGACAGTTTAGAAAAATGATTAATGCAGGTGTATATGCAATTCTGTTACACTTCAAACGTCATTTTAAGCATTTAAATAGCAAATTAAATCGTGCCTCGTAAAAACGCGTATATATCAGGTAAAATATAGGGTAGTAGAAATGCGTAGATAACAGGTAATGGATACAGGCGTAGATACCCGCATTTGACAGGGAATCGATAGGGTCGTTAAAACGCGTGCCTGTCAAGGAAAGGGTTAAGACAACAGGGCCGAATTTATACAAGGAAAACATGTGACCTCCATGAGGGAGCCAACTTTAACCCAATAGGCATTATTTTAACAGACTTCGCATAGAGCCATAATACAATGTTTCACACCAAATAAAAAACTTCTGAGCATTGCAGTGATATTGCTTCATATCGGATATTACTTCAACAAATGTTATGAGCAAGTTTTTTAAGAAGAGTTTTTAAATGTGACGTTTAGAGTGTTCACAAGGTTGCTATATAGTCATTTGAGGAAAACTGCTTGGTCTTGTGGTGAACATGTTTTATTTTTAATAAACAAGAGGACCATGATGGCCCGGTTTTCTTTCATTATGTCCCTGGTGCTTTAATGTCAATGCATCCAAGATATATCCTGTAATATCAAGCGTCCATGTGGTTGTAGTAAGGACCTAACAATACTCATGGAACCTGGGCCTGTATTCACCAGACAATTTTTAGAATTAAGTCTAAGAATGAAGAATATTCTTTGAACTGGAATATTAAAGAATTTCTTCAATGTTTAGTCAAACTCGGTATTAACCACCTCTATCTAAATCATTCTTCATGGTTTTTTTAAATCACATTATCACCAGCGAAAGATTGTATATATTACAAGTCTGGAAGTTTGTTTCTTGGTTCACAGTCTATTCTTTATTTGTAAGTCTAAGTTGATGCCCTGAAGAACACATGTCATGTGTTATAAAAGTTATAGAAAGTGCTTGGCTGTCTGACAATTTTGTATGATGACTAAAATCCATCTCTTTAAGCCAATGATATTGACCTTATTCAGGTCATGGAGAACTCATTTCACACTTCAAGCCTGAGCAAGTCAGTCTCACTTGAAAGCTCTCTTGGTGGAAATAATAGGAAATCTATAGGTCAGGCCAGACTTTCTCTGTGACATTCTCCTCAATTTTGCCAGCCATTAATACAGATAATAATTCACAATGGTATTTAATGGCCTCTTGATGCAAAATAACCATCACTAATTCACTGCTGTCTGCCCACAGTTTTAATAGAATTTTTTCCAAGAATTGTCAATATCTGAGTTTGACCAAACATTCGAAGTGAACTAAAGTAATGTTCTAGAGAACAAACTTATTTTTGTATTAAGTTATTACTGAACAGTTAAATAACTTTCTTGAACAACCAATTGTGTCCTTTAAAATGATAAATATTTGAAAGATTAAAAAAGGCACTACATAGTGATAGGCATTGGTGCAGTTTTCTTCTTACTGTCCACTCCATCATGTCACCAGATCACCATTTTCATTAAATGAGCCTTGTTTTGAGAAAACTGGGCTTAATGCATGTGCGTAAAGTGTTGTCCCAGATTAGCCTGTGCAGTCGCCACTTTCCGCTTTTATGGTATTTCTAGTTTCAAGGAAGTCCCTGCTTACCAAAAATCAAGTTTAGGCGGAAAGTGTCGCCCCTGATTAGCCTGTGCGGACTGCACAGGCTAATCTGGGACGACACTTTACGCACATGCATTATGCCCAGTTTTCTCAGAACGTGACTCAAATGATACTGGTGCACCAAGAACTAGAAGCAGTCCATGGAGATCTGTCAGGGAGACAGTGTAGAAGCAGGTGCAGTCAGTGTGATCATTATCTCTTGGGGGGAAATGTTTGTTTGTTTGTTTTGGCAGACATGGATCTACATGGGGTTACATGTTATGGCGGAAGCTTCACTTTCCAGCATGTCTTAATAAATGTTGCAGAGGTGTTTTCTTCCAGTCTGTCTTGATAGATGTTTGATAGGTGTTTTTTAGCCATGTGAGCATTATATCCGTTCAATAAACGGTGTCCAAGAAATAGATAATGAATAGTAATTTCAGAGATAAAACACAACAATACAAATGTTAAATAAACATGCAAATAAAAACAATGTTTGCATTGTTCTCAAATAAAGGTTGTGCTTAAATAGAGACCTCATTTATTGCCCAATGTTGATGAAACTGTGTCTGAACTTTTATCCCAATTATATCTCAGCAGAATGTGAAACTGGGTCTTGTAGGGTCACAAACTAGGTCACTAGGTAAAATTAAAGGAAAAAAGCATTTTAACACTTAACTCTTTCAGTGCTGGAACCGAATTTTGAAGGCCTTTGCAAACAGTTTGGATCCAGATGAAACGCCACAGAACGTGGCGTCTCATCTGGATCCAAACTTTTTGCTATTCTGATAGTATTCTTTGAAAAAAAATCGAAGAAAATGCTAATTTAACAAATTCAGCAGACGACACTTTAGCAGACAACAAATTTCCCAGCATGCAAAGTGTTAAGAGGCCACATGTATTGCACAATCTTCCTGAAACAGGGTCAGAACATTTGTCCTTATTATAAATTATTCTGAAACTGGGTATTGTGGCATCAAAAACAAGGTCACTAGGTCAAAATAAAGAAAAATCTTGTGAACACTAGAAGTCATGTTTGTTTGCACAATCTTCCTAAAAATTTGTCAAAATGATTTATTGGACGGATGAGATATTGTTTCTGTCCACTGAAAAACAATTGCCACCATAAAGCCATGCAGTTTTCCTTATGTGGCTAAAGTAAAACTATTTGCAACCTAAATACTCAATAAATCACATTTTTTATACCCTGATTGTGAAACTTATTGAGAAGATTTATTAATTGTTTATAACTAGCTAAAATTAAACAAATACAGTTTGTTGGTTAGAAACATGGCTGCCAGATGATAGGGCAGTTTTCCTTAAAAGTTTATTGTAAAAACTTGTGAACATTTACTGCTAAGAACAGTTATGTTTCTTGTCGTCTCAGGTGAGTGCTTCAGGGCTTTTGGCCCTCTTGGTTTTACTATGTTGAAAGAAATACAATACTTAGACAATATTTTGGGGGAATAAAAAGTTTTTGTGAGTTATCTGGCATATATTTTCTTAAAGCACTTAAATTAAACACTCTGAAAAAATAAGATGCATTGTAAAGCTTAATTATCATATAACAATATCAGTGAATATGTTCTTGCATATTTATGAATACGGCTTGTTGCGGACCATCATGTTTGCATATAATCTCTTTTCTGTCTCACATTGGTTACTATCATGCAATATTGTAGACGGTTCATTCTAGGACTTAATATAATGTTTCCTTGTGGTCGAATTTGCCTCCTTTCATACTTGATGCCTTGCATGTGAATATACGATCTTGTATGTGCAACCACAATCTGACTTATTATTTTGAAAGAACTGTGGTTGCTTCAGGAAACTGCAGTGTCTGTTTGTATTTCTGAGGTTGTTTTATGATTTTATTAATTTTGACAACTATATACAGTCTGTCTGGTAATATTTGTTTACATTAGTATGAATTAACTGTGATGCATAATTATGAACTTTCAATAAATAACAAAAGTTGAATGCATTCTTGCTCCTATAAATCCAGGGAAATATGGAAATAAATGATTAATTATAAGTTGCCCATAATGCAATTGTCAGGGAGGCTGTTTTCGGAGAAAACCCGAGGTATTGTCATAGCCTGCTCGTCGTCCGACGTCAGCCGTCCGCCTGCGTCGTGCTAAAACCTTTACATTGGCTCAGTCTAAAGTCAAAGTGCTTCCACCTACAACTTTGAAACTTCATATGTAGATGCACCTTGATGAGTTCTACACGCCACACCCATTTTGGGTCACTAGGTCAAAGGTCAAGGTCACTGTGCCGTCTAAAAAAAAAAAAAATTCTGACAAGCTTTCACAGCTGAGCGTGGCAACCGTTATGCTGTGCTCTTGTATTTTTAAATTACCATTTATTAGCAGTAAGTGAGCAAAAAGATATTTGTGTTGTTTGTTTGAAGGCTTGCTGCTTCATAGTGCATTGATCATACTATTTTTAGCAGTATATTTATATTGAACGTGTTTATTTTCTACTAAAAAAATTCTTAACAGCATGATATTCACATATAATTTGGAGAACATCATGTCTTGGTAGGGCTACCTATGAAAAAGATGAAATAGGGCGACAACAAAGTAAGTAAGGGCGACATGTCCTTGTCAACTAGTCACCCTGCAGATATTTACCTCCCTGTCATAGCCCTTTCCCCCTTAAGAAGCAAAGTGAAAATTGCTTTTGCAAACAGCATAAAACCAGAACAACCTGCGAGTAACTTTCAGTCTGTTCTGGTTTTATGCTGTTTGCTGCTCATCAGTATCAAAGGGTTGGGAATGAAGCCTTTAAAACTTGAATCTAGTAAGAAAGGTCTTTAATTAAATTTAACTTTCTAAGGGTCACTACAAATGCGTCAAAATACATATCTAAGTGGTAAAGGGATAGCATACATAAATAAAGCTCACAGACAATGTTTTACCTACTGCTAAGGATGTTTGATTGCTGTTTACCCAGCTCAGACACACTATTTCCTGGCAAATAGAAATGTCATATGTGGATGTCTTCAGAAATGTAACTACAATTTCTACTGGTACAGCCTGCTGGATGCTGCTTGTTCACTGAGGCTGGCTTGTTGGAATTCAGAGATGTGGAATCGTCAGTAGGAACAGCTGTGATAGGTCTAGGAAAGTGTTGTGAGGGATTAATGTTCATGATTGTTGCTCTTTGAATTGTTGAATAGTTTAAACATATTAACAATTTGGGAAGTGAAATATTGTGATTATTAAAAGGAAGGATTACAAAAAGAGAGATACATGTGTTCAAATATTAAAGACTATGATTTTGGAGACCAGCTTGTGTTAATCTGATGTGTTTAAACATTTCAGTAAATTACATTAATGAAATGTAGGTATGCAATTTAATAAATAATATTCGTCCAATTTTTAGCACTTAATAACCAAAGTATTCACGATGGCAGATGTTTAAGTAAACAAATAGGCTTGAAAGTTTTTTTGCACAATTGTATGTTTCCATTGTGAGCGGCCTATTCAATGCTTATCACATCTCAAATAAATTATGGAATGGTGTAATAAACATTTTTCATCCTGATGGTTTCTTCAGTAAATCTTTTGTCCTACCAAAGTTATATGAGCCTTATTTTGAATATGTTTTATTCACCCAAAACTACTCAACTGCTGAATGATTGTGTAACTTGGTTATCTCTCATTGTATGAGGAAACAGAATCTTGTTCTTTGCTCTGTTGTCTAAATGACTAAATGGGTTTGCATTCTGATTGATTTATCTGTGTTTTTCAGAGTTTCTGTCTGGATTCAGATCCTGTTGCTTTGATATGAAGCCCTTTATCAGCTTTCAGTGACATTGATATTGTGTGGAAATATCTTATGGGGGTGAATATTATGAACATGCTTTAGAAAAATGACATGGTTAATACGACTATTAGTTGGCTGAATTAGATTGTCAGAGGTATCAAATAAACAAATGAATTATAAATGGCTTGTAATGAGACCATTTGTGAATGTTAGCCCTATTAAAACCTTCCCTGATTGAATTACTGGTTAAAAAAGAGAAGAAATATACATTCACTTAGAATTAAATTACAGTTTTTATGCATCAACACGATAAAGATAACATAAGGTTAATAAACATTGAATTGACCTGCAAAATGAATACAAAATGAGACTAAACAGCCAATTACCATAATCTGGATCAGTTGTTACAAAGTTGTTTGGCGTACTAATACTCACTAGTGCATATTATAGGGCTGTTTTGCTGTGGGAGGTTATTGCTCATCCATGATGATCTCAGGTCAAACAAACAAGTTGTTGTGGGATGGTGTACAGACCATCAATTGTTATCAGTGATTCGATATTTGTCACTGGTACTTTGTTGTGCATTGTACATACTGTGTGTATGAGCGGGGGATAATGTTGTTGTTTTTGGTGTTTACATCCTGTTTCAGTTGTCAGTACATTTATTTATATTGTCAGATTCTTTTTGTTTAAGTGAAAACTGAGTGTGAATGTAATACAGTCACTGTGATGTGAAGAAATAGGAACAATCAGATTTATAATAACTGTATCACTTGTGTATGCCTCTATCAAATATGTACGGGATAACAAATTATATTCTTTGTATCATTGTTCAAAAAGATGTTGGGAATATTCAGGAAGAAATATGGCATTAAAATTGATTTTTCATTCATTTGAATATCTCATATGGTTGCTTTAGATTAACAAAGTGAAAGTGACATTTGGCATCAAATTAAATTGGGATTTTTTACAGGTAAAATTCCTTTTCTGAGTAAGACAAATAAATACATATACAATCTTATTTGCTGCAAGAGTTAAATTAAAATGTATTCATTTGCTCATTTAGTCATAAAATGGACTTGCATCAAAGTGGATTAAATGTAGTTCCCTAATAGTGTCAGCCACAGAGTGTCATCCAAATGGGTGTAGAAAAAGGAAACATAAACTTGTCCCACAATTACATGGAGGAAATTGAAGTGTTCAAAACTGCAGAGTCACCAACAGGGGAGAGAATTAAGTTGTTCGTTGATGAACTCGAACCGTTTGAATCCAGCAGTGAATCGCCCACCCTTGACATGCCTGGCTTGCCTATGACGCAGTTTGTAGGTCATGATTTTGACCTAGATTTTATGATTGACCTTGAACTTGGATTAGAACATGACTTTCATGGACAGTAAGTATCTTGTGTTTTAAAAAGGCCAATAAGCCTTAAAAGTTTAGGTCCCACACAAATAGTAAATATATATTACAATTTTTTTGGTGCAACAGTTACTGTAATATACCATTTTATAAGGTAACATTTTTGTATTGCATATTAAGAAGAATCACTCAGTTCTGACTTCATGATATTTTATCTTTGCTTTATATCAGAGAAAAGTTTAACATCAAAAGTGTAATGCACATGTATTTGTAATGCAATACTACTCTTATGTGATTTGTATGTAAAGAAATTGGATTATTCAATATTATAGTGCACAGTTGATTCAAGTTTTGGACTATTGATTAATTATTTTAGGATTAAGGAATATAAACTAGCCCATGGGTCTTCTCATGAGAAAATCTTAACCCAATAACCAGTTATTAATGCATCAATAATTCATGGTCTTGATGAGGGCATGTAATTGATATTTGCTTTAGAAGTGTTAAGGACTTGCTGATTCAGACTTGAAGAGTTTAATGTATAGCTCACATTTCATTTGCAACTGTGTGTGTTAATGTTTTTTAAAGTCATATGTTCACACATTTTCTACAGATGTTTAACCTATATTGTCAGATTCACTTTTTCAACTATCAGAATCAAAGGTGCTTTGAGATAACAGCAGTCAGAAAGATCAGTCAACTGCATATCGTCAGTCCTGGGTTAACCCATTTATGCCAAGTAGACTCTCCCATCCTTCAAAATTGGATCAATTTATTTCCAAAATGAGGGATGTCTAGTATATTTGTTTCAATATTTAGAATATTTATTACAGAGATTCCTTAAAACAAACAGCGTAGACCCAGATGAGAGGCTGCATCATGCAGCGTCTCATCTGGGTCTACGCTGTTTGCCAAGGCCTTTTTTCTAGACGCTAGGCATAAATGGGTTAAAAACTGTAACCTGTCCATAATTTTTTTTTGAAGAACAGTTTTCTGTTTAATTTGTGGCTAATTTGACATTTACTGATATACCAATACCATATTCAATGCATTTTAAGAACTGAAACATGTTTTTATCAGTTAAACATATCATGTTTTATTAAAATCCATAAAAATATATTTAAAAATAAACTAACAACACTATCCTGCATTAACATACTCAAACTTGTGGATGCTGTATAATTGTTGATTGCTAATGAACTTGGGACAAAATGCATTATCTTTTATTCATGAACAGTCTGCTTATATTATCATGGACAATGGATGATGCTACAGTTTTGTCAAAAAGCCATTATTATTAGAAATAATAGGCAATAAAACTGAGCCTATGTTACCAGGATTTCTCCCATATCAATTCACCTATACAGAACAACACCTTGCTTGTCAAACTGTCCTGTAAATGTTGATTGGCTGTGCTGTAGTCCTGTATCTAATCCACAGTAAGCATTCCATGGGGACATTATTCAGGGAATGGTTGGGGCGGTGAGGTGATAAATCAGGTCTCTGTATTACTAGAGCCTAATGTTACTTATAATTATGTGGTTTGATATAAGTGCACTTAATGACAAAATTGGTAAATATGCATACATGCCAGAATTTTTCAGGTCCAAATCGGGACTTTCCATTAAAAATTGTTGAGAAATTTGACCAAAAAGCGGGACACCTAAAAACAATCAATCATTCCACCTTTTCTTTAGTCAGTGGTCAGTATATTACTTACAAAACCTCTAAATTTCTGCCCAATATTGATAAAAAATGTGTGTTCAGAATTTTGTGAACACAGACGTTCTTCCTTTTCTGAAAGTAAACACACTCCATAAACTAAAATATGGGGTATCCCCGTATGCCTCAATATGACATCCAATTGGTACAGGGATATCCCCTTGAACATATGTAAATCGTGTGACACGATGTGAGCGCATCAAGCACTGTTCTTATTCAACCAATCATAAATTAACTCTAAATTTAGATTGATGCAATATGTACAAACTATTTTTTGAAAAACAGTCGAAAACGAAAGGTTATTTGTGAGAAACATCAATGTGTATTGGTCAGCATTCAATTTGTTTGTTCTTCCTTTTCTGAAAGTAAACACACTCCATAAACTAAAATATGGGGTATCCCCGTATGCCTCAATATGACATCCAATTGGTACAGGGATATCCCCTTGAACATATGTAAATCGTGTGACACGATGTGAGCGCATCAAGCACTGTTCTTATTCAACCAATCGTAAATTAACTCTAAATTTAGATTGATGCAATATGTACAAACTATTTTTTGAAAAACAGTCGAAAACGAAAGGTTATTTGTGAGAAACATCAATGTGTATTGGTCAGCATTCAATTTGTTTGATATACAAAATCGGTGTTTTGACAGGTTTTATAACCTTAGGTTGTATAATACACAGGATAATAGTATCGTTGGACTTGATTGGGCCATGAAATACAAACGCAGGTGGCGTTTATTATGCCCCCCTTCAAAGAAGAGGGGGTATATTGTTTTGCGCATGTCGGTAGGTTGGTCCATCCATCCACCAGATGGTTTCCGGATGATAACTCAAGAACCCTTAGGCCTAGGATCATGAAACTTCATAGGTACATTGCTCATGACTGGCCAATGACCCCTATTTATTTGAGGTCACTAGGTCAAAGGTCAAGGTCACTGACTCAAAATAGTAAAATGTTTTCCGGATGATAACTCAAGAATGCTTACACCTAGGATCATGAAACTTCATAGGTACATTGATGATCATGACTGGCAGATGACCCCTATTATTTTCAGGTCACTAGGTCAAAGGTCAAGGTCACAGTGACAAAAAACATATTCACACAATGGCTGCCACTACAACTAACAGCCCATATGGGGGGGGGCATGCATGTTTTACAAACAGCCCTTGTTTCTGTATTGATACATCTTTCGATAGCAATTAGCGACCCCTATCATAAAAACACCATGGTGTGAATGCTGATTAAATCAATAAGTTGCCGATAAATCGCTGATTAGGTGTCAAAAACAACACAATAAAGGGGTTATCAATGGTAAGTTTTAGCCAGAAGGAGCTTGAAACGCAAATTTTATAGGGAACTTATAGACCTTATATCGTTTTTAACGAATGTCGGGACAAATCGTCTCATATCGGTATGCCGGGACAAAGAGCCCAAAAGCAGGACTGTCCCGTCAAGATCGGGACGTCTGGCATGTATGTAAATATGCGACTTTTAGGTGAAAAAAGAACACAACAGTACTTAAACCTTTGCTTTTAATTTAATTACTAAGAAAAAAAATCTTCCTTTATTTAAAGTCATGATATACCGCACATATCTTTTTTTGAATATATTTCTTGTTTAAAATAAAAATCTAATATTTTATCCATATAGAAATGGTCTACAAATACATCATAGTCTTGATTTCCCTCAGTCAGATGCACTGTTGTTTATGTCCTTCATATCTGTAATTATTGTAGTATATTCTACATTAGTATGGATGATGTATAATAGTAGCTTGTAATATTACGTATCAGAATATTTTGAACTTATCCATATTCAATGGTTTTATTAAATACCTTCTGTTTAATACTATACCAGAATTGTTGGTTAGTATTACAAGCACAATTCATGCATTAATTAAAGGTTCGTTCTTTTACAGTTTCATGCAGACAGTCTCTTCATTCAAAATCCTAGTTCGATAACAGATAGTGTTACAGTAGTAAGCTTTTATTTAAGAGACACTAACTATTAAATACTCACATACAATATTTCATATGCAGGGTTTAGCAGATTTTGAAAGGAGTGAATGCACAACATAATTATGTAATGAATGTTCAATGTGATGTTTTGATTTATAGGGTTAGTATTGTGTTGCCTTGGAAAAAAATATGGTAATTTGAAGTTTTAATAAGTATGGAGATTAAAATCCCAATCTATGGAAACATGACTTGTCACATGACATTCACTTTCAAAAAGTGCTTTCTGTTAATCTTTTTGCACATTTTGGGCATGTCTTAAGCATGCTTCCAAAATGCCACATAAATAATTATCTGTTATTGATTCTTGCCAGTGAACCTTTGCTTTAAAAGAATACTTAGGATCATACAAAATTCTGGATGACATATTTTTAAATTTTGAACTTGTCAGTTTGTCTTGTGGTCATTTCTGAATCAAGAAAACCCATGGCCCATTTTTGACAGCAACATAAAGATAAATGTATTAACATCAGTATCACATCCATATTGGTTCTGTTTAGAGAATAAACTAATGTAATAAAGCAGCAAAACTTTCTGAACCATTGCCACACAATTAAGCTTTATAGTTGCCATAAACATCTCAGCCAGACAGAATGTCATCGATGATCCATGCAATCATTGAACTGAAAGCTGCTATTACTGGAGATGCAAGAATTTCTTGGCAACCACTTGTTTGCAATTACAAATGTATTTTTGTGCCCCCCTTCGAAGAAGAGGGGGTATATTGTTTTGCACATGTCGGTCGGTCGGTCCGTCTGTCTGTCGGTCCGTCCACCAGATGGTTTCCGGATGATAACTCAAGAACGCTTAGGCCTAGGATCATGACACTTCATAGGTACATTGATCATCACTGGCAGATGTCCTCTATTGATTTTCAGGTCACTAGGTCAAAGGTCAAAGTCACAGTGACTCGAAATAATAAAATGGTTTCCGGATAATAACTCAAGAATGCTTAGGCCTAGGATCATGAAACTTCACAGGTACATTGATCATGACTGACAGATGACCCCTATAGATTTTCAGGACACTAGGTCAAAGGTCAAGGTCACAGTGACTCAAAATAGTAAAATAGTTTCCGGATGATAACTCAAGAATGCTTATGCCTAGCATCATGAAACTTCATAGGTACATTGATCATGACTGGCAAATGACCCCTATAGATTTTCAGGCCACTAGGTCAAAGGTCAAGGTCACAGTGACTCGAAACAGTAAAATGGTTTCCGGATGATAACTCAAGAATGCTTACCCCTAGGATCATGAAACTTCATAGGTACATTGATCATGACTGGCAGATAACCCCTATTGATTTTCAGGTCACTAGGTCAAAGGTCAAGGTCACAGTGACTGGAAACAGTAAAATGGTTTCCGGATGGTAACTCAAGAATACTAACGCCTAGGATCATGAAACTTCATAGGAACATTGATCATTACTGGCAGATGACCCCTATTGGTTTTCAGGTCACTAGGTCAAAGGTCAAGGTCTCAGTGACTCGAAACAGTAAAATGGTTTCAGGATGATAACTCAAGAATGCTTACACCTTGGATCATGAAACTTCATAGGTTCATTGATCATGACTTGCAGATGACCCCTATTGATTTTCAGGTCACTAGGTCAAGGGTCAAGGTAACAGTGACTTGAAATAGTAAAATGGTTTCCGGATGATAACTCAAGAATACTGATAACTCAAGAATGCTTAAGCCTAGGATCATCAAACTTCATGCGTACATTGATCATGACAGTTAGATGACCCCTATTAATTTTCAGGTCACTAGGTCAAAGATCAAGGTCACAGTGACTCGAAATAGTAAAATGGTTTCCGGATGATAACTCAAGAATGCTTACTCCTAGGATCATGAAACTTCATAGGTACATTGATCATGACTGGCAGATGACCCCTATTGATTATCAGGTCACTAGGTCAAAGGTCAAGGTCACAGTGACAAAAAACGTATTCACACAATGGCTGCCACTACAACTGACAGACCATATAGGGGGCATGCATGTTTTACAAACAGCCCTTGTATTCTAAGCGACCTCATGTATTTAGGCAGATAGAAGTAAGCGAAACAAAAACTGTTGAAATGGTCTATGCTTTATAACGTTGACTAGTCCGGTTTATAATTTGAACAAGTTAATCTCCTATGTAGAGTTTTAAAGTTTCTTTCTTGGGCTGGATCATAATGACAAGCATGTAAGACAAGGAAAAACAAAATGTAATGATTATTGTCCCCTACTGGTGAAACCGGAGGGGACTTATGGTTTGCGCTCTGTCTGTCAGTCTGTATGTCAGTCACACTTTTCTGGATCTTGTGATAACTTTAAAAGTTCTTCATATTTTTTCATGAAACTTGAAACATGGATAGATGGCAATATGAAGATTATGCACTTCATTTCATTTTGTTCCTACATCAAGAATTCTGGTTGCTATGGCAACAAATATATAAAATAAAAATAAATTATTGTTTTTACTGACAATGATGGAGTTTCACCGGTAGGGGACAATATTGCTAGGCAATCTCTTGTTCAATATATATTTGATATATACATTTTACATTATCAAACAATATTTTATTAAAGGAGTGTATCAATCTAGAAGCCTGTGAACAAAGAAGCAAATAAGAAATCAGTTTGATGCAAAATAAAATTTACAAGGGTACTGCTTTTCATCCAACAACTCTGCCTCCTCATTCGACCAGTTAATGTTTGTCAATGTTAGGCTTACAATGAACCTGTTCAGTTCATCCAACCAATCATGGCTTCTTGTGTGCATCCTGTAGCTAGTTTATGGTTGACAAAGATTGCAGTGCAAAATGGTACTGCAAATGATCCATATCAATATAGGGATAATACACGTTTTCGAGGGCATGATCATCTGCGGGCGCTCGAAAAATCCGTTCCTCCCCGAGTGCGCAAGGAACGGATTTTGAGAGCGCCCGCAGATGATCATGTCCGAGAAAATGTGTATTTTCGCTATTATTGCATAAACAAATCACACATACCAAAATAAATTAAAATAACATTGAAAACAATGTTTTGTTCATTCGAAATCGACAAAATAATTTGATTATTTCAATACAGTTCAAGGTTGTGTTTTACATATGCCTCACTTGGTCATCATCCGAAGTGACGAGGCTTTACCTTCGGATAGGCATTTTACGATTTAAAATGTGTTTAAACAGTGGATTAATGCAAAGTTGAAATGCAGCCGCGCAAATTAAGAAATAAGGAATTATTTTGGAATTTACAGCAGGATCGTTGAAGGTACATAATCACTTAAATTTACAGCATAGTCTTTTGAAAGTGTTGAGTAAATAACCTTAATTTCATTGACGTTGCCAATACAATAAAGCTGTTGTCAAGAGAGTGCAGATGGTATAAGTTGAAAAGTGGATTGAAATAGGCATTGCCATTATCCGTGCATGCATGAGGAAACTGGTGCTTATTTTCAGTTCCCCATTTATGCTTGGAAAGTCATCGAAGGCTGGAGAAGGGAAGTAACTGCGTGTGGACCAGATTATGGATATGAAAAACACATAACAGGGCTTGAACGGCACGTGAATCGCCTTGTTAATGCACGATTTCTTCCGTTCAAGCCCTCATTTTGCCAAGTTTCTGCACCCCACCAGAGGGCATTATAGATAGAGTTTATGCAATAATCATGGTTGCTGCTACAATCTCATCCCAGTAAAAGTTTGACACAGATTGCAGTTTACAATCATTGCATATGATCCTAAGAAATCATGACTTCTAATTTCAATCTCCTGCTAACTCATGTTTGACAAAATGTTCTACAATTAAAATACATATGGCATCCGACCAATCATGATTGCCTAATGCAATCTCTTTCCAGTTAATGTTTGACTATCATTGAGCTGTCAGCAAACTGATTATGGCTGCCAGCTGCCATTTCTTGCCAGTTCTTGTTACAGGTAATACATTGATATTGGCTGGTAATAAACTCCACCCTTGGGTATCATTAATGACTTAACATAAGGATACCACAGGCACCAATAATTAACTGCTTTCTTAGTTGTGGTAAATATCTTGTTAACATTGTTAATAGTTTGTTGTGTTGACAAAGCTGAGATACATTTGTTATTAAGCATCATTTTGTACAATTTGTCAATTTGATACTAATTGTGTTTAAAAGAATGTTGTTAACAGTTAACAGAAGTACATTTGCACTGTTATAAAGATTGTTTTAGTTATAGGATAATTATGCAGCTGTACATCAAATGATCATGAATAAATTTCATATTGCCCATATCTGTTTAGTGATGTTATGAAAAGTGATGCCAGACATATCTGTCTTTGTTGTTATCTGTTCTTAAACACGGTTAGTTATGGTTTCTAATTGGATGGTTATTAAATCTTGATTTGAACTTTTGTAATGATTTTTGCTGGGAAAAAAGTTCATAATAAAACCAATTATGTGTATTTGTCTTATACATGTACATTGCTTATTGCAAGTGGAGGTAAAGCCAATTATGATTGTCCTGTGTAATAAATAACACAAACAAGTCATTAATTGCCTGCATCTGGCAGGATTGGTGTTCAGTAATGTTCTGTCTGCCATGTTTCACCTCACTTGATGAGGCCACTTTTGTTCTATCTGTGTCTATGTTAGGATGGAAAAAGATGGTAATTAATGTAATCAAATTGCTTATTAAACCTGCAGGTGCAGTGCATTGGATGCAGAGATATTTATTTTATAAGCCATTGTTTTGTTATCTTGGGTCTGTTTTATGCCAAAAATAAAGGTGGGTTGTCCTTAATGTAGTAACCACAGTTTATTAATTGGGCACTTGTTTATTAATTGGGCACTTCTGCAAGGGATCATCTTGCTTTTTATTGCTTGCTGATGTGGATGGGGAAACATTTATCAAGGTAAAGCACAATGAAATATGCTTCTTTTTCACTAAAAACTGTAAATTTCCAACATTTGAGTTGTACTTATACAAATGATATTATTGTAATGAGGTGGTTTCTTTTAGGGCATTATTGTTAGGTTGCATAAAGAAGAAAGTAATGATTTGGCACATGAATATTAATGTGTTAACAGTGTTGTGGTAATGACTTATTGATGTGATACATTATATTCACACATACAATTGTCTATTATGCAACTAATTTTCTTCCCTTGAGTACCATTCATGCTGCCAAAAATGAAGATATAACTATGTGCAGTTTATTCATTCTGGCTCAGAACAGCCTCTTGAGATACCATAATTATGAGCAGTGCTCTGGGAAGATGGGCTTTATGGATGTCCATCTCAGATTAGCCTGTGCAGTCTGCACATTCTACTTTCAGCATAGAATGGATTTTTGTTTATAAGAGACTTCCTTTGAACGAAAACTTACATATAAGCGGTAAGGCTAATCTTGAATGACACTTTACATACATGCATTACGCCCCATTTTCCTGTCACATGGCTTATAAAGATGTTTTTTATAACTTCTTATTTTTTTTAGTGGAAAGTGGGTTGTTTTTTTTTAAATATTATATACAGTATTAATCTAAATAACTGGGTTAAAATATTGTCCAGTTCAGATATTAAGGTATTCCTTCAATATCGATTTGTCGCCAATTTAAAATAGGACAGAAATAATATCATATTTGCATGTTATGATCACAATTTCCTAAATGATATTAATGGTCCTATCTTGGCAATAATATGTGATATGAGTTCTACCAGCTGCCAAAACAATAATACAAAATGGGTGTACAAAGACATTGACAGAAATTATTGCTAAAACAGAGAGAATAAATCGTGTGATTATACAAAAGTAGAACAAACATAAAAACGTACACTAAAACAACATGCATGATATAAGTATTTACCGGACTGGTCAAAACTATGCATTTCTAAGAATATTTCAACAAGTCATCAATACATTTATGTACTGTTATCAGTGAATTTGTATTAAATGCATTCTACATGAAGTGAGTTCTTGTAAATGTAGGGAGTTTCTAAAACTACTCAGATCATATTTTACCAGCATTTAAATGTTATTAACTTGTTAAATTTGTAGAATAAAAGTTACAAACAATGGTTATGTGGTATAATTTTGAATGTGAATGAACACTCTTGAGACATTTTTTATGCTCCCCAAAAATTTATTTTGGGGGGAGCATATAGTCGCCGCTTCGTCTGTCAGTCCGTGTGTCCGTCCGTGCACAATTTTTGTCCAGGCTATTTCTCAGAAACTTATGACCGGAATTCAATGAAACTTTATGGGAAGCTTCACTACCAAGAGGAGATGTGCATATTATCAGCGGGTTCTGGTCAGATGATTTTTTCACAGAGTTATGGTCCTTTGAAATTTTCCATTAACTGTACATATAGTGCAGTTCTTGTCCGGGCTATTTCTCAGCAACTAATGACTGGAATTCAATGAAACTTAATGGGAAGCTTCACTACCAAGAGGAGATGTGCATATTATCAGCCGATTCTCGTCGGGTGATTTTTCATAGAGTTATGGCCCTTTGAAATTTTCCATTGTACATATAGTGCAATTTTTGTCCGGGTTATTTCTCAGCAACTAATGACTGGAATTCAATGAAACTTTATGGGAAGCTTCACTACCAAGAGGAGATGTGCATATTATCAGCCGGTTATGGTCGGATGATTTTTCACAGAGTTATGGCCCTTTGAAATTTTCTATAAACTGTACATATAGTGCAATTTTTGTCCGGGCAATTTCTCCCCATCTACTGACTGGAATTCAATGAAGCTTTATGGGAAGCTTAACTACCTTGAGGAGATGTGCATATTATTTGTGGGTTCTGGTTAGATGATTTATTTAGAGACCTGTACGAAAATTCTATGCAAATTCTGTATAGAGTCTGTACAAAATCTGCCCAGAATCAAGACAGAATTCATTTTTTCTGTACGAAGAGGACACAGACACAGAATATACCTTGCAATCTGTACAGATTTTCTAAGCAGAATTACAATGAAGCAGAATTTTATCTGTAAAGATTATTACACAAGACAGAATTTTAACACTTATAATTTTTACAAGACAGATTTTTAGCACTTTGCATTTTAGCCAGGCAGAATTTCTGTACTTGGTAGAAAAATGAGGCAGAATGTTGGACTTAGAAAAAATTTAGATTCAACATTTCAAAATGGGACTTGTAAAATTTAAGAAACAGACTTCTGATTTCAGTTTCTTATTGTTTATTGCAGGAAACATTTCTCTATTCACTGAAAACTAACAGTATGTTCAATTCATACAATAGTTAAAATGACCAAAAAATACAGCATATTATTAGCAAAAAAAACAAACAGCAGTACCTATTGTTCATACCATAAAGAACATAGAAAGTTACAATTTAATCCAACAGGCTTCAAGAAAAATCTACAATGGAGTGAAATAAGGTTGAATTTTTTTACAAAGTTTTTATTCTTTGCTTATTGCTGGATAAATTGTCCCAAAATACAGAAAATTGCTAGGACATTTTGTCTGCTGTTTGTCAGCAGTGACATTTTCAATGATATCCAAGATAGAGAGAGATCCAATTACCCAAGTTTACCCAAACACCAGCGTCAGGTGTGATAAATTTACTCCTATTTCAGCACATTTACTTTACTTGGCTCTTGTTTTATGAAAATATTCATTTGAATGCCAGTGCTTTAACATAACAAATTTTGTGACAAAAAATAAAAATACCATTATAAATAGGAACAATTAAGAAATTAAGACATAACATTATTTAAGTGTTGTAATATATATGGTTTTAAAGATGTTTGGTTGAGTCTACTTTAAAAAGGTGGTTTAGTCTACTTTGAAAAGGATAGTACACTTTTAAGTGTGCAACAAAATCTCAGAGACTTGACATTCGAAGTTTTCAAGCGAGAATCAAAATGTTCCATGAAATGGGGCGCAGAAGACTATGAGGAAAGAATTATTATTACCAGAGGTATGTTTAAATTTGCTTTTTCTTTCATCAAAATATGTATTTAATATGTTTACAGTATTTGGCTTTGTTTGTAAATTTGTTTAAAATTGAAACTGTGGTTGTGCATATTCAACTTATAATGCATAAATCATAGTTTCCTAGTTTTTGTAACAATGACCTTGACCTTGAAACGACTGGTCCCCTAATGAATTCCTATGCTAGGTCTGTATGTAAGCAATGAATCTGCATACAAATGATATATGCAGTATCGCCATCCAAACTCAAGTTATTGAGCAGAACTTTTTTTTTAAGTCACCTTAGCACTAAATGATCATGGTGAGCTATATGATGTCAGTCTATGTATGTATATATAAGATCTTTTAAGGAGGCTTTTAGATCACCTGAACACAAGGTTGTTCTTATTGTAAGCTTTTGTGATTGCCTTTTATCCATTGTGCCTCAAACATTTACCATGTAAACACTGTTGTGGAAATATTTAATGTCAAATCTTTATGAAACTTGTTTTGAACATTTTTTTCAAATAATAGCACTTTTGCTAATCTTAAAAAAACAACAACATTTGTTTTAATGGTAATACGCCAAGTTAGGAAATGGTTCCTTTACATACAAAAACATAGACACCAAGGTAATTCTTTCTTGTATTGCTATAATGAAATCTTCTGAACACAAGTGACAAACTGCACAAATCAATTGAGTTTAACTTTGGGTCTTTGGTACTGGTAAGCTCAATATTTTCCTTTGACCCTCATTTTTTTTGCATTAGCAGGCAAGTTAAAAAACATAAATGATTATAATTTTCCAGATGGTTCAACTGATGGAACATTATCCAACGACAATAAAAAGATTTGGAATGCGCAAGTTTTGCTGTGCTGCCTTTTACCTGATGGTGAAACTTAGTTCCGGGTATGTAAGGTATTAAAGTAAAAGTTTTTTTCATATAAGTCTTTTTTTATTAGTCTTTTCGAGAAATAAACATTGATTGTATCATCATTAAGCATACATAACTTCGACAAATGCTTCAATTTAACGTTTGATTAGCAATGTTCACAGATTTTGATTTAGATCAACTTCTGTCTTAAAATATATTTTTTAGTTAAGTGGAATGAAGTGCTTTCATTTATTTTTAAACAGCCATAAATCCGAGGGAGACACAAGAACGGTCAAGAGGTCAGGTTCTGGCGGGGAACAAGCATGACATAAAGCCTGTGCTTGATGCCGTCATCATTTCTGCCTGCAAAGGTACATTTTGTCTTGGGTTTTTTTGCTAGGTATTTAACATAATGAAACAGTGGTAGGAATTTTATTTAAATTTATGACCAGGTTTTCAAAGAAGATAAAAAATGAGATTATTAAATGCGGGTAGGGCGTATCTGGTCAATACCTTAAGTTTGTCTAGACTCAATTGATGACCTTGCATTGAGGCCAAGATAGGGATTGCATACAGAGCCCAAATGTGTCACTAAAAATAAACAAGAAACCGTCGGAGACGGGTGATGCTCCCCAAAGGTTTTTTTTGTCACAATATTGCACTATATATTCAGATAAAAGGAAACGTCTTGAGGGCACAGTAGTTGGGGGGACAAATTTTTTTTTTATAGAAAATTTCAAAAGGCCATAACTCTGTGAAAAATCATCCAGCCAGAACCTGCTGATAATATGCACATCTCTTCTTGGTAGTGAAGCTTCCCATAAAGTTTCATTGAATTCCGTCATTAGTTGCTGAGAAATAGCCCGGACAAGAATTGCACTATATGTACAGTTAATGGAAAATTTCAAAGGGCCATAACTCTGTGAAAAATCATTCGGCCAGAACCCGCTGATAATATGCACCTCTCCTCTTGGCAGTGAAGCTTCCCATAAAGTTTCATTGAATTTCGGTCATTAGTTGCTGAGAAATAGTCCGGACAAGAATTGCACTATATGTACAGTTAATGGAAAATTTAAAAGGGCCATGCCTCTGTGAAAAATCATCCGACCAGAACCCGCTGATAATATGCACATCTCCTCTTGGTAATGAAGCTTCCCATAAAGTTTCATTGAATTCCGGTCATTAGTTGCTGAGAAATAGCCCGGACAGGAATTGCACTATATGTATAGTTAATGGAAAATTTCAAAGGGCCATAAGTCTGTGAAAAATCATCCGACAAGAACCCGCTGATAAAATGCACATGTCCTCTTGGTAGTGAAGCTTCCCATTAAGTTTCATTGAATTCTGGTCATTAGTTGCTGAGAAATAGCCCGGACAAGAATTGCACTATATGTACAGTTAATGGAAAATTTCAAAGGGCCATAACTCTGTGAAAAATCATCCGACCAGAACCCGCTGATAATATACACATCTCCTCTTGGTAGTGAAGCTTCTCATAAAGTTTCATTGAATTCCGGTCATTAGTTGCTGAGAAATAGCCCGGACAAAAATTGTGCACGGACGGACACACGGACGGACAGACGAAGGGGCGACTATATGCTCCCCCCAAAATAAATTTTGGGGGAACATAAAAAGGTTAACTTTAGCTTGGATGGAGGTATTGGACACAAATTGTGTGTTAGCTTTATCCTTTTTACAGCCATTCTCACCCTTCCTCTGAATGAAGTAGTGCAGTTGTCTGTTACTCAACTTACTGACATTAGTTTAACTGTTTGGTATAATAAGCACTTGGTCCTGGTAAACCAGCTATTCCAGGATACTTTGAGTTGGTTAACTTAATGATATGACAGGCATATTGTTGATATGCTGTTGACAACAGCCAATAATCCAACAAAATCAAACAATAATCCAAACGTAGAAAATTTAGTTGTTTGCAGTTTAAGTCGGATCAAGGTCAAAGTAACATTTACTAAATACCAAAAAACTATTGGGATCGCATTTTAACTTTGGGTCTAATTAATACTAGAATCAAACAATGGTTTGAAATTCAATTGGATGTTTGTGCTATAAGTGAATTTTGTTGGGCTGGCACTTGATGTATGATGTCTTTAGTACAGGTATGGCATTACTGTTTGAAACTGAGTAGTTAGAATAAATTGGTTTCAAAATGTATCAGTTTTTTAGCTCGGCTGTTTTCGGAGAAAACCCGAGGTATTGTCATAGCCAGCTCGCCGTCCGGCGTCAGCCTTTCCGACGTGCTTAAACCTTGACATTTTGCTCTAAAATCAAAGTGCTTCCACCTACAACTTTGAAACTTCATATGTAGATGCACCTTGATGAGTTCTACACGCACACTTATTTTTGGGTCACTAGGTCAAATGTCAAGGTCACTGTGGCCTCTAAAAAAAATAAATATATCTGACAAGCTTTTATTTATTCAAAACTGCACCCGCAGCCGAGCGTTGGCACCTGTTATGCGGTGCCCTTGTTGAGGAATGATATAAATATGTAAATGTGTAAACATTTATTTTTTTACGATAGGTTATGTCTGGATGTGGTGCAAAGACCACAGCAAAACAGTGCCAGATGACACCTCCTTCAACAAGGCAGTGACACTCCAAATAGACTACTCCAGGAAATAAATGAAATCATCTTGTTTAAATTGAGACTAAAAATAGGGGGTGATTTTTTTATTTTTACCCTGTCATAATGTGATCAATTCAACAACAATAAAAATATTGGTACTGTCACTATATTTCATTGTGTACAGTTTATTGTTTACATTTTATAATCTCATAAAAAAAAATGTTATTTATTGATGGTCTGTTTATTTTGCTTTTTCTTCCTGCATACATTTTTTTGTACAGAAAATTTTCTGTACAGAATTTAATATTAAACAGATTTTATTCTGCACAGAATTCTATTCTCACATTTTGGTTCTCCCCAGATTTAATTCTGCCAGATTTTTTTCTGCCTCGAACAAATTCTGCTTAATTTAAATAATTCGTAAAATCTGTACAGAATTCGTTCTTTGTTTATATTGAAAAAATCTATAAATAGAAATCTGGTTCAACTCATTTAAAATGGACACCAAATATTTTCTGCACATATTCTACACAGATTTTGTGTATTTTATTCTGCACATAATCTGGTTGCAGTCTGCCCAAACATTTTCGTACAGGGAGTTATGGCCCTTTGAAATTTTTAAGTTGCTAAACCATCCATCTTATTATTTTGTCCAAAGTTATGCCCCTCAAGACGTTTCCTTGTATCTGAATATATAGTGCAATATTGTGACAAAAAAAAACTTTGGGGAGCATCACCCGTCTCTGACGGTTTCTTGTTTTATAAAGATTTACGATATTTATTCAGTCTCATCCATGGCTCATAATTTATAAATATCCATTTAACAAATCATATTTGTAAAATAAATAATATAATAATATTAGACTTGATTTGGAACAAATTGTTCAAAGAAAATGTGCGTAAAGGATATGTGCGTAATATGTCGAAGATTAGTCTGTGCAGTCCATACAGGCTTATCAGGGACGACACTTTCCACTTTTATTGTATTTTTCACTTAAGGAAGTTTCTTCTTAGTGAAAATCTTGTTAAGAGAGTGTGGTCCCTGAGTAAAGCCTGTGCGGACTGCCTAGACATATTTGGGATAACACTTTGCGCATATGCATATAGTTTGTTTTTCCCAAACCGAGACTCACATGTTAACTAGTTTAAAACAAGATGCTCTGAAGTGGCAGGATGAATGTGCCTCAGGAAATGACTTTGGCTGGAAAGGTGAGGTCCTGGATTTCTTATGTTCAGTTTCCAGGTTTCTTAATTACTACAGCAGGTAGTAATGTGCCAGGGGGGATGGAAGTGTTTTTGTGGGATGTCTACTGACATTTGGGTGGTAGAGCAAGCGTCAGACTGTCATACCATTCACCTCCCAGCTAGTGGTATGCATCTCCACCCACTGCTACCTTGTAAAGCTCTCTGTGGATGTACATAATTGTAATGTTTTCAAAATATTGTTGGTATGTTATATACATTTGCTTTAATGGTAGTTTACATTTTAAAGAAAACGTTACAGTCATTAAACAAACAGGGTAAAGTTTTAGCCATTGGCAAATGGTAGAATAAGCCATGACAATTAACACCCATAATTATTAAGTAACTATTAGCGAGTAGAACTTAAACTTACATATTATTATATATATAAAAAGATAATTGTTTTATTTATTGATCACGTTTTAACTATACAACTATATGATAAGTGACTTTTTATTCAGGTTATCTATTTACAATGTTGTGTTTCGGTCATCATATTATAAAATTATTATTACCTTTATGACCAGTTTGTGCTATGAAACTAATATTGTCCTATATTTAGTCATAATATTTACTTCTTAGACATCATACAGTCATATTAACTTCTCAACAACAAAGTTGAGTCCTGTATTTTTGCCTGCTTTCTTTCATGTATTGATTTCAACAGAATTGCTAGCTGTCATATAAGCAGTCTATTTGTATTCAATTTTACTTACTTCTTTCAATATGGAAGTTAAACCCACTAATTATTAATAGCTTTAACAATAGCAGAAATATTTGTTTTCTCTACTCTTGTGTGTACAACAAAGAATTGTCAGACAAAATATCCAAAGAATAATTTGTGAAGTTGATTTCTAGTTGAAAATTATTGGAATGCAATTACATTTACTTAGGGGCTTAATATTGGTCCCAGTAGGATTTCAATTCATTTTGTAAATTAGTCACCCCTAAAAATCGGCCATCTGGAAACCTATAATGGTATGGGCCTAGTGGCTATGCAAAATATTCCATAAATCCCCTTCATCGTAAACATTCAAATTTCCTGGAATTTTCCTTATGCGGAAATTTATAGGATTTTGTCAGCCACAGACATTGTTAAAAAAGTTCACACTTTGCCTCCTTATGATTCTGTGACAGAGTGATTTAGTTATGATGATTTCAATGAATTTGCGTAATGGTGTGACATGCATGTAATTATTATTTGCATATAAATAAGAAGATCAATTTATGTTCATCTGAGGAAAGAACAGTCGTTTTCTGAACAAATTATAAAACAATTTTGAAACAACATTTAATTAGTGCTATAATGTCCATGTGTTAAAAGGAAGATATGCCTTTTATATATGTCTATAGAGTGCTCCCAGATATGTTCAACCTGTTTATTGTACAAATTTAATAAACAAAGTTTGTTAAACTCCTTTAAATTTATGTGACTTTTTAAATAAGGCTAAGCTAAGGTGGGAAACTAGAAATGTTTGCATTCCATCATCAAAAATATAAAATATGTTATAAACATTAAAACAGGTATACAAGTGAAGTGTTTTTATATAGGTACCTTTTATTGAGTTCTTGTTTCATATTTTTAAACCAAACTGTGAAAAAGGGAAACCCCAAGTCCCTTAAGGCAAAAAACTGTTTCAGTATGTCAGACAAAGTGACTATGGACAGAAATAACAATGGATGCAATAATATGTGATTTGTTGAAAGAAATTGAATTGTAAGAATATTGTTAATTTACTTCAGATTAAGATATGATAATTTTTCATTAAAATTTTATTAAATGTGTGCTGAAATATCAAAATATGCCTGTAATATACTTGATTTTATAGGTATGAAGAAACTTTATAAATCTGGAGAAAAAATCTTAGTACCTCCTGTCTGTCTTTTATTTCATACAGGTGTCCATAAATACAGGACTGGTGGTGTTTGTAAATATCACAAGTCATATTTGGTTCACTATTTTACAGACAAAACTACTTTTATATTTTTTGAAGACCAGGTTTCTGCTTCCTGAGACTTGAAAGAGGCCAAAGAAGTTAATGTTTCACAGATCATAGACCTACATGTTGTCTTTTATAAACATCTCAACAACCATGTCCTCTTGGATAATTTTCAATTCTTGATGATTTCTTAATTTGACAGATTCCCGTGATTTCTATTTGCAGTTCTGGCCAGGAGGTTCAGCGCATCAGCGTTATCAACAACCTTCCCGACCTCCTACGTGACAGCCATGCTGACTGTATGCGAAGGGTTGTACCCAAAGTCAGGGTAAGTGATGTCAGGCCACTTGATTCAATAGGAAGTTTTAATTAGCATTCTGTTTTATATTTACTCAAAATAACAATTCGAAGAAAGAATTTCTCACAAACATGTTTCTTAGCAATTCCGGGACCTCCTGGTTGCATGTTGGACTCACAACCACAGTGCAATCTGTATTTTTTCCTGTATCTGATATATTGTTCTGTTTTTATGTGGAGTTGGTCAAAAGATCAGGGGAAAGGCGACCACAGTTGCCAGTTTCAACAATATTTACTTTTGCTGGGTCGTTACTGATACAGTGTTGTCCATTACCTTAACTTAAAAATTGCTTACTGTACATAAAATTATTCCCACTTCAAACAAAAATTAATGTTTTATTTGCAAGTTTTAAGAGCAGTTTCTCAGGTGACTGCATTTGTAATGATTTCAGTCCTGACATGTTATCCTGATATTATTATTTTTCCTTAATATATTGTAATCTGTTGTAATAATTTCACTGCCCTACTGGGGTATCCATTATTTTAAATATTTTGACTTTTTGCGCTGCGACATTGCATGAATTTAAGACCATCTCAAATATGTAGATGTTTTCCATTGGTCAGATCATCCCTGCACTCTTTCTCCATCCATGTACAGGAGTCCTTTGTTCTTGAAATGTCCATCATTGTAAATGTCCAAGTGTTATCTTCATATTTTAAATATTTCAATCATGTTGTTAAACAAAAACCAACATTAATTGTTGTTAAGTTTATTGTATGAAAACAATTGTTGCAGTCCCTTTAAACATATTTCGTAATTGAAAGTACTTTACTGTTTATGAACGCTCAATAAATAGTGTAAACAAACAAATAGAAATCTATATCACTGTCAAACATCGCGAAGTGTTCAACGAACATTGGTTGAGTCCTAATTCCACCTCTGCTTGCAACTATTGGCTTTCCATACTTTGTGTTTGCAATGTTAATTGATATATTTGTCAAACATATTTGCCAAATTGATCACAAGTACACTGATCAATGAACCCAGTGATCAGAGGGAAACAAATCACTTGTTGTTAGGCAGTTTTAGACAAGATCATTAATTTTGCCTAAA
This sequence comes from Dreissena polymorpha, assembly GCF_020536995.1. Taxonomy (NCBI): domain Eukaryota; kingdom Metazoa; phylum Mollusca; class Bivalvia; order Myida; family Dreissenidae; genus Dreissena; species Dreissena polymorpha. The sequence continues at coordinate 2,339,977 of NC_068357.1, read as the reverse complement.
ATTGTTTTCTTGTTTTCAATGATGGGTTATGAAAAGGTGAAATATTTTATTGCTTTCTAGGTTAGCACCCACTTAAGTTTCAGCAGACAAGAAAGTTTTTTTGCTATCATATAACATTATAAAACTTTGTTTGCATGCATCAAGGAAAGCCAAATTCTACTTACGCCTTTATGAAGCTATTAATGAAATGGAGACTCGCTCAGGAAAATGGTGCTTAATGTTTGTGCCTTAAGTGTCCTTCCAAATAAGCATAATTATGCAGTTTGCACAGGCTCATCAGGGACAACTGGGTGACACTTTTACGCAGATAAATAAAGCCTGTTTTACCAAAGGGAGGCTAATTTATTTTTAGAGTATTACAGTAACAAATTCGCAGTCATGCACTCAAAACCCAGGGCTCGCTGTTTTGATACCATGCTGCTTTATTTACTTGTGTTACATGTATTGATCTTTTTTGTGATCTTCCATAGAGCGTTTCACACTTAAAACAATTTATTAATATTGCATACAATTACTCAAAATATTATTGAATACTTAAATAGTTAAATAAAAAAATGCATTAAATGTATAAAGAAAATGGGCAGTTAAATATATTATTTTAAATAAAAGAAACATGATGTACGTAATAAGTGTTCATAAGTCGTACATTCTGTAAATAAATGTGCATTGAAATCATGAAAATTCCAAATCCAGACAGATATGTGCCAGTCATGTTGACCCGATTCTGGTTGGGGTGTCTCCACTGTTGTCTGTGGGGTCCACTGATATGTAAGATGTATATCAACATACAAACTATGGGCAATACATTTATTCTGATGAGAACATGTGTTCATTACTATGGAGATGTCTTGTATGTGAACATCATTATATACAATATGTGTCTCCAGTTGTTCATTGTTTTTTATGGGACACCTTGGACTTAGGATGTTTTTTATTTGTCACTGAAAAGTATATTTCTTCATGAGTTAAGACACGGTGAGCTGAACTATGATTATGTAAGTTATTATCAGGTTTTCAATTTGCAGTTATGTTAAAAATTGGATCTTTTTGACCATTTTAACAAATTTATGGTTTTAGGACATTAAGCAAGGATAATGTTCACCTTACAATTGTAATATTAAATGAAAAGTTTTAAACAAATTTGCTTGAATGTGTTTTATTTCCTTCATTTTACTTTGGAATCATTATATTTACCATGCATGGTTTCATAAATCACTTTCTTAAAAGTGCTACTGGTGATACAATTTCAATATTTCATAGTCCGGGGTCCTAAATCAGCTCAATATAGTTATAAGCTCTTCCAATTGTAGCGTTCATAGCCAAGTTTATGTCAGTTAAAAAAATAGGAATTGCTCTTCCAACTTTAACCTTACTTTTTTGACAACTATATTCAAGTTTATTCCTAAAGCAGTAGGGATTTATTTTAACATTGCCTGTAACTTCCAGGAGGTGCTGCATGTGGCCCAGGCGGACATGCAGTTTGCGGCATCCTCAGCGTTCATCCAGATACTACGTAAGGACCTGGTGCCCGTACAGAACTACGCCTCAACCTTCCTGCAGACCATCCTGTCCAGTGTGGACAACAAGGACCCAGGTGGGTACTGACAGGACAGGGGGCGCTTAATCCATATATGCCTAGCGTCTAGAAAAAAGGCCTTGGCAAACAGCCTAGACCCAGATGCGAAGCCGCATGTTGCGGCGTCTCATCAGGGTCTGTGCTGTTTGCTTAAAGGAATTTCTGTAAGAAATATTCTAAATATAGAAATTAATTTACTAGACATCCCTAATTTTGGAAATAAATTAATCCAATTCAGAAGGATGGGAGAGCCCACTAGGCATAAATGGGTTAAATTACCACATGCCAATTGTCAATCAAACAAACTGATTTTTATGCCCCCTTTCGAAGAAAAGGGGGCATATAGTGATCGGATTGTCCATCTGTCTGTCCGTCTGTCTGTCTGTCTGTCTTTTCATCACACTTTGCGTTTAGGTTTCGAAAAATGCTCATAACTTCTATGTCCCTTGCGATATAACCTTCATATTTGGTATGCATGGTTATATGGACAAGGCCTTTCCATACGCATAAACATTTTTACCCCTGTGACCTTGACCTTGAACTTGGGGTCTGCGTTTAGGTTTCGAAATCTGCGTTTAGGTTTCGAAAAATGCTCATGACTTCTATGTCCCTTGAGTTATAACCTTCATATTTGGTATGCATGTGTATATGGACAAGGCCTTTCCATACGCACACAAATTTTGACCCCTGTGATCTTTACCTTGAAGTTATAGTCCGCATTTAGTTTTCGAAATCTGCGTTTAGGTTTCGAAAAAAGCTCATAACTTCTATGTCCCTTGAGATATAACCTTTATATTTGGTATGCATGTTTATATGGACAAGGCCTTTCCATACGCACACAAATTTTGACCCCTGTGACCTTGACCTTGAACTTAGGGTCTGCGTTTAGTTTTCTAAATCTGCATTTAGGTTTCGAAAAAAGCTCATAACTTCTATCAAGCGTTTATAGGGGGCATTAGTCATCCAATGGTGACAGCTCTTGTTTGCAATCATCAATCAGATGTCACTGAAGTTTTGCATGGACTAATTTTGATGAAAGTTTGGATATAGCAAGCTTGGATTCAGATTTAGCTTGGGCTACATTATGTGAGTTTGGACGGATAAACATGAAGACTAGGTCTTGAGATTGTATTGGGGATGGGTCAGGTTAAAGTCAAGGTCACTTACTAAAAATTTAAAAAATGACAAATGCTCAAAAACATCATCATGGAGAGAGCATTGAACTGAAATTGTGTGTGTAGGAAAGCTTACATGCAGACCAATTGCTTTTGAGGCCAGTCATGTCAAAGTAAAGGTTATTGGTACTAAACATAACAATACAAATTTTAGTTGAATAGAGTTTAGGGGGAGGTATTGCCCTGAGATATTGTGTGTTTTGTGTGGCCACATGTCTTTGCAGCATAATGAACCTTGGTCTTTTTGTCAACTGTAGAATACATCCTGGATTTGTTTGTGTCTTAGCATGTGTTATTGGGGCATCAGTGTCTGTGACTCATTTCTAGTTTGTGTTCATTTATTGTATCTGTTCTGATTTTCATAGAAAACTTATTATGAAGCTTGTGATTTATTACAAAAAAGTTCTTTGGCTTGAAAGCTACAAAAATGGAGAAGAAAAATCATTTAATGATAGTTTGCTTTTATATTGATCATTGCCATTATAATTTAGTAAAATGGGACCCAAATATTCAAAACAATACTGATACAGACATAAACAGAGACATTTTAACTCTTTCAGTGCTGGACCCGAATTTTGAAGGCCTTTGCAAACAGTTTGAATCCAGATGAGAATGTGGCGTCTCATCAGGATCCAAACTGTTTGCTATTCTGATAGTATTCTTTGAAAAAAATCGAAGAAAATGCTAATTTTAGAAATTCAGCAGACAACATTTTAGCAGACGACATATTTCCCAGCATGCAAAGGGTTAAACGATTGCTCATGGTTAATAATCAGAAATTAATTTATTCATTATTTCTGATTTATGTTTTATCTCTATTCTTGTACCTTTTTCAAGGTACAAAGGTAAGAAAATAACAAAAAGCCTGGGAAAGTTACCCCCATCATTATCCTTCCTAATTAGAGGATTAGATGATATTGTAAAGATAGCAGTCTTACAGACCTCTTCCTCTGGGTAGGGGGTACTGGTATCTCTGATGTACAATTATGACAGCATTTGTTCCCTCAGTTATCATGCATTGTTGCATAACAAGATCTTAATTATAACAACACTACAATGCTTTCACATGTTACAGATTACTGGTTTTTACTTTGAATGTATAGCTCATATTCTGCATAGGTAGATATTTTGGAAACGACAAGTATTAATGGTTATAGTTTTCGTTCAAATGTTTAGTTCTATGAAGAAGTGGGTTTATTTCATTCTTTAAAGTTCATTAAGCATGTAAGCTTATCTCTTATGTATTCAGAAAAATATCTTTTAACTAGATTTCAAAATGTGGATGCAATATGTTTGTCAGTAATTTATTTGAAAGCACATCTTTGCTCTTACAATCCACTGATCACATTATGGGGATCTTATTATCAGTTTGTGGTGTGGTAATGCTGTATCATGAATATATTCTTCGTGAATTTTCTCTTTATAACCTTCATTTAAACTTAAAAAATCTATTCAGTAACTATTTACATATTTGAAAAATCAGTAACATGACAAGAAAACATTTATTGAGTAGCGTGTTTGTTGCATGGAGTGGGATAAATTGTTGCTGCCCTTAAACAATTCAAGCTAATTTTTATGCCCCCGAAGGAGGGCATATAGTGATTGGACTGTCCGTCTGTCCTTCAAACTTTGCGTTTAGGTTTCGAAAAATGCTCACAACTTCTATGTCGCTTCAGATAGCAACTTGATATTTGGCGTGCATGTGTATCTCATGGAGCTGCACATTTTGAGTGGTGAAAGGTCAAGGTCATCCTTCAAGGTCAAAGGCCAAAAAAACAATTTCAAGGGAAGTAATAAGCTTTTAAGGGAGATAACTGTCTGTACCTGCCAAATTATTATTTATTTTTTTAATAAATCAAAGCAGCGCAGTAGGGGGCTTTGTGTTATTGACAAACACATCTCTTGTTCAAATCTATTTTTCAAATAAAGCAGAAATTGTTGTGAACCTTTCTTTACTTTGAAATCAGACTTGTCTTAAATTAAGAAATTGACTGAATATACATATCAGCATGAAGTGTAAATGTATTTGGCACTTTTAAGTCCCCAGTTACCTACACATTCCTGATTTAATTGCCCTTGGAAGTGGTGTTGGGGTATTATTTAAATTTTTAACTAATCTCTTAATAATTATGACAGAAAATATTTACTGCTTTCTCACAAAATAAGTATTTTGGGGCTTTGCTTAAAATATGTAAAGTATGTGTCGTGTAAGCTTTGTACACCATCAAAGACAAATGCTAAGGTTTTTCTACTCTTTGAGGGCCAATGCCAAGTTGGTTTAGAATGTGTTCCAGCTATAATAGTTTGCTGATGGTTTTTCAATTATCCCTACTTTACTCGTGTAGTATTTGGTTGTAAGATGTAAAAACATATGGTAAACTATACCTGATAAACTGGAGTGCCAGCACCCGGAGATGTCTTTAACAATTTTCAGATTAAGATAAATTTTTAAAGATTTGCAAGAAATTTCTTCAAAAATTAATTTAAAAACAGAAACGGGTTTATTTTATTTTGGTTAATAGTATTTATAGAATTTGTGTTTAATTGCATATTTTGAATGCGGCATTAAGAATTTAAATACTGATAATCATAGCAGAAGCGCAGCAGAAGCAGGAGCAGAAATTGACATTTTATAAATAATGAGATTAACCCATTTATGCCTAGCGTCTAGAAAAAAGGCCTTGGCAAACATCGTAAACCCAGATGATACGCCGCATGATGAAGCGTCTCATCTGGGTCTGCGCTATTTGCTTAATGGAATTTCTGTAAGAAATATTCTAAATATAGATATAAATATACTAGACATCCCTTATTTTGGAAATAAATTGATCCAATTATAGGAAGGATGGGAGAGTCTACTAGTCATAAATGTGTTAAAATGATCAAAATGAATGTCCCCTTTCCTCCACCCCAGCACACTCTTAATAGTTGACCTGCCTCTTGTGTAAATAGTTTACATTCAGCAGTTTCACTTCTACACTTTGAAACTTTGAAGAGTGAATGGCTGCAGTAAAATCGGGAACATATACGAAAACAAAAGTCAATAATCCCTGGCCCCATTTTATATCTGGAATCAGACATTTCATCCTAACTTACAGAACATTTGATCTATATGGGCCTTACTCTGTGAAAAGGGGGTTTAATGCATGTGCATAAAGTGTCATCCCAGATTAGCCTGTGCAGAGGTTTAAAGAAAGTCTCTTATTAGCAAAAATCCAGGTAAGGCGGAAAGTGTTGTCCCTGATTAGCCTGTGCAGACTGCTCAGGCTAATCTGCGACAACACTTTACGCACATGCGTTAAACCCCCTTTTCACAGAGCACGGCTCATATATATATTGTCAGACAAAGCAGCCAGATTCAGCTTCTACTACATATGAAAGCAAACACACTGTCTATCACCCTATGCCTTCTGATTTATGGCTGTGTGATATGCCTCGGGATATGGTTACCTAAAATAAGCTTCTTTTGCTATGTATCAATTGGTGTTGAGGTTCTTTAGTAACAGTATGTTTCCTTAACATGATTGTGTTCATGCCTTTCCAAAAATGGGTCTAGTTTTTCCATGGAGTTGTTATATTGAAGAGACTCTTGAGGATCTTCTTGAATGTAATACGCAAATTAGTACAATCTTTAAATCACATAGGCTTTAACAATATATTAAACTATTTTACAGATTTAAAAAAATGCTCCTGTGTGGGATATAATGCATGTTTATAATGCTTTAACTTTGAAAGTTTACAAACTATTTGGAAGCAAAAGTAGAATTCAGGTACATCTGAAATTTTTGTTGGATTTTTTTTTTAAGTTTAGATTTCTTCTTAGCTTTTACTAATATGTTACTTGGCTAGAGAGGCTGCTGACCTTTATGTGACTTCAGTGTGCGAAACAGCCTTGCTATGGGAAAATGGGGTTTAATGTCTGTGCGTTTTGTATTGTGGCAGATAAGATTGAGAAGTGTGATCAGGCTATCCAGGGACAACACTTTGCGCTTTTACAGAATATTTTGTTTTAAGGAAGTCTCTTCTTAGCGAAAATCCAGTTTGGGGGGAACTCCTGAGTCAGCCCGATATAGCCCCAGTGGGGGGGAACTCCTGAGTCAGCCCGATATAGCCCCAGTGGGGGGGAACTCCTGAGTCAGCCCGATATAGCCCCAGTGGGGGGGAACTCCTGAGTCAGCCCGATATAGCCCCAGCGTGGGGGGAACTCCTGAGTCAGCCCGATATAGCCCCAGTGGGGGGGAACTCCTGAGTCAGCCCGATATAGCCCCAGTGGGGGGGAACTCCTGAGTCAGCCCGATATAGCCCCAGTGGGGGGGAACTCCTGAGTCAGCCCGATATAGCCCCAGTGGGGGGGAACTCCTGAGTCAGCCCGATATAGCCCTAGCCAAAAACCCCGTTTTACCAGAGCAAGACTCAAATGTATGATAATACATAAATTTTTTATATACTAACCAATGTATTGTTAATTTTGCAGAAATAGCCACTGCCTGGTTGGAAACCTTGCTAGATGTTATAGATCTACTTCCGAAAGAAATCATAAAAAAAGAGGTATAATTAATGTAGTTGGATTATTCAAGATGATTAAAAGTCTGATTTTTAGCATAATACAGTCATGATGTTTCAAAGGGACTGTTTAGATATGGGAAACTTGGTGATGTTCACAATTTTGTTGTTAAAAAGAAAGTGCATCTTTTTTTATGCTCTCCTCCAAAACAGCATTTTGATTTCGTAGCCACAAGGTCAAAGGATAAATTCACTTGAGCTTGTATCAAGGGTTATCTAGCAAATGCTCTCACCTGCTATCTTCTTAATAGACACCTTTTTATATTTAAGTCAAGGTAACGGGATCTTTTAACAGGATTATTTTACTGCACAATATCTTGAGAACCTGCATTCTTGCAAATTGGTATATTGAATTATAAGAGTCACTGTGGTGTAGTGGATATGGTGTCCACCTAGTGATTAGGAGGTCACAGGTTTGATAAACATTGTGGGAGGGTTCTTTAGATTTCCCCCATAAACACGAAGTACTGGCTCTAGTCCCAGGAAACAGACTCGAGAGTGTTTCAAATAAGCCTCAGGCTTTCTATGCAATTGAGCTAAAATAAATAGGTTTAAAACTATTGAATTAGAACTAAACAAGTCAAGGTCCCAGTCTGTGTATATTAAAAGTTGGTTTTCTAAAAATATTTGGAAAATGCTTTTACCTTGTGAACTTTATTGGTGTGCTGGTTACTTGGGAGGAAAGGAAGAAGCCTATTGATTGTTAGACCAACACGACCTGTGAAATACCAAGGAACATTGTTTCCACAATCAACACAATAACTAGAGAATTACTTAGAAAATATTATACATTAGTTTTGACCAAGGATGACCCCTTATTAGTGTCAAATCAAGAAATCAAAGGTTTAGGTAACAGAGACAACCTTTCTGCAAGTGCATATTTGAGGGGGGGGGGGGGGGGATACATGTTTTACCAGCATCACTTGTTGTTAAAAGTTTTTTTTTGATTTGTAGATTATTTTTATAAAAATTGAAGTCTGTGAACAGAGCCCGTTAAGCATCAATATATTCATAGAGATCTGAGATAAAATACCTTGGGACCTTATTTCACCATAGAAAATGGGGAAAAAAGGTTTGTAATTCAATAACAACTGATCTTCCCAAGGTTTGTTGAACATAAAGACATGATGTCCCACTTGACAAGTGGTGATCTAATGAATGCCTACAAAGTTTTTTTTATTGAAATGGAAAGTCACACCGGGCCAAATTCCAGTGTGGGGATGGAAAACACTATAATTTCCCCAGCAACTGACCATATGTGACATAATTCCAGTTTGAAATGTATGATGTTTCACAGTTTTTCCTATCTTTATATGACTTCTTGGTTTAAATTTTATTCATTTATGTTTTTTCTTACTGTCATCAGCTCAATAAATTGATCAATAAAGTTTAATCTGAGACTTGTCTCAAGTGATTTGTTCAGGTGTTTTAACAATGTGTTATTTTTGATTTGGTGATAAATCTGAGTATGTTTGTCACATTTTTCACTGACTTGTATGCTCTCACTGACAGATAAACATTGAATTGCTATTTTGGGGAGGTAAAAAAGGATAATAAATAAAAAATACAAGAACCATATATTTGAATATTTAGTTTCACAGCTTTTTGAAAGAGTCTTGGTGAATTTTTGGGGAATATGAATGGAAAAACAATAGGTCATAAAATTACAAGAGTATGAAAAAAATTCAATATAAATATCATTCAAAGTTTAAAAAGTGCTGTTCATTTATCTTTCTTAAAAAAGTTCCAATTATGGTCGTTTCTGTTTCTAATCATGGATATTCAACATTTCAGATCCTCACAATTGCAATAGAGAAAGGGCAGCTATCACAACCCGTTCAGACTCGACTTTCCTGCTGTAGAATCCTGGGCAAGATAGCCACCCGCTTTGAACCTTTTGTGTAAGTTATTGTGGAAAAAACTAACCAATACACACATTCAACCTTTTCTATGAGTTCTTGTGGGATATTTTAACATTGTACCAATATGCATTGAACCTTTTTATACCCCGCCAAAGGCGGAGGGATATAGAATTGTCTTTGTCCTTCTGTCTGTCTGTCTGTTTGTTCGTCCGTCAGTCTGTCTTTTCGTCAGCCCATCCATCTCAATCAGTAGTACGTTTAGGAATGGCAAACGTCAGTAGCAAAAATATGCAAACGGCAGTAGACAAATAAATGCAGGCGTTTAATTTAATTAAAAACATGTGAAACAATATAATTTATGCTAATTTAGATTTAAATTAGATATAACAAGTTAAGATTGATGTCCTAAATTAATGCACGACATATAATCTGCAACAACAAAAATGAACTAATGTTTAAGGGATATTATGTGCATCTAACAGTTAATAGGTGTCTATCGCAACCGTTGTTTAGTTTTGGGGTTTTCACTTCATATACACTTATATTCGTTAATGGAGCATCAACATATTGAAAAAATATCCCGGAAAGAAAAATATAATGCTTTTGAATATCAACCGTACTTTCGTTTTGGAAACTTACGACAGGAATGATTCGATTTACAATGTGAATCTAAATTGGGTTTTATGTTTTAATTTATAACATCAATCTTAACTTGTAATATCTAATTTTAATTTAAATTAGCATAAATTATATTGTTTCACATGTTTTTCATTAAATTAAACGCCTGCATTTTTTCGTCTACTGCTGTTTGCATATTTTTGCTACTGACGTTTGCCATTCCTAAACGTACTACTGACGTTTGCATATTTGTTTTCACTCTTTAAACGTTTATTTATTATCAGGTAGATATTTTTTTTTGTTTATGCATAGACATATGTAATATATGTTCGTCCGGTAAAGCATAGACAGTTCTGTGATAGTTAATTTTCGAGAACACTTGACTCTTTGTAATTTTACTACTGACGTTTGCTTCTTAAATGGAAATTTGAGCCAAAGTGTTCTCGAAAACCAGAGCAACACACAAAACGCGTGATATTCCGATCAAAAGTTATATGCATGCCATATTGCCTGCACTAGGTCGTATGAGAGTCAGAGGATGATCAGCAAAGATATTGGGAAAAACCTACCTTGCGCGGCTGTTTGTTGTCATAAAATGACTACTGACGTTGACTTTTGTGGTCACGTGACAGTTTTTGTTCATTCACAGTGTCTCAGATGCACAATATGAAACTGCATGGGTGTATAGATATCAATGAGGAGAATTGCAATGCATAAAAACAATGACCGTACACTTAAATATTAATTTAGGACTATAACATAATTATATCAAGGGATTTGCAATATTCCATAAACAAACTTTATTTGGCAGGGGATATCAATTCAAGGAATTTGCTTGTTGTTTAAGTAATTGTGGGACATGCATATAACCAAGTTATAGTGTGAGTTTTTAACCTAGGTTTCCACTTGCATAAAAACTTTTGGTGCAAGTTATTGCAGGACATTTCAACCAATGTTTCCACAAGAGTCGAACCTTTTTGTGTAATTTATTATGGGAGATATAAACCAATGTTTACCTATGCATCAAAACTTTGTATAGGTTATTATGGGTGATTTTAACCACATGCATCAATCATTAAGATGTAAGTTATTGTGGGAGATTTTAAACAATGTTCCCATATGCATTGAACCTTATGTTTAAGTTTGTGTGGGAGAATCTCTGATGATACTGTATGCATTAAACCTTTTGTGTTAGTTCTTGTGGAAGATTCGGACCAATGTTCCAACATGTATTTAACTTTTTTTGTTCAAATTTTATGTATGGAAAATGCTCAAAAATCTAGAAACATGTGATTCCCCTTTTGTTATTCACTGCATCACTACCAGATTTACTGCATTATCATTCATTCTGAGACGTTACAAGGCATTCTACAATCAAGCATGTCATGGAGAGCCTAAAATGTTGAATTTTAACTGGTCTGCTCATGATCATAGCTTTCAACTTCCAATGCAGACAGAACAATTGAATCATTCTGATATTTTTCACAAATTTCAAAGAATTTCTGTCTTCAGTCTGCCTAACCCAGAGGAATCACAAACTCTCACTATTCTAATGAGCTTCATCTTCAATTGCACTTGTGTCACAAGGCAAACATAATTATTCCCACACAGATTGCATTCCAAATTCTTGGAGAATCAGGAAAGCTGCTTTGGTAATCTTCCAACTGTTTGCAATTTTCTTCTTCTTTTTTTTTTGCCTTTGAGAAAAAGCTCTGAAAATAATTACCGTCATTTATGATGTATGTTTTTCTGAAGTAATTCAATATAAATCTGTCTGTATGTAATTGAAAAGGATGAATCTGTAACACTGTATATTAGCCCTTTAAATCATGGTCAATTGTTTAAAAGTAAGTGGAAATTATTAAAAGTATAGATAGATTAGCACTTACCATGAGAGGTTTAATTAATGGTTTGCTTTTTTGCACAACATTGAGATCTGTTCAGGCACTGTAACATCCCAATTCTTGAAAATGTCTAAAAGACAGTTTTTTTTAATGAGGAAATAAAAACTTGCCTGAAGCCTTATGACTTGGCAAATGTATAATATGTCAGTTATGAATGATTTTGCCTTTTTTCAGCCACCTCTTTTTAAACACACACAAATAAAAACAACTAAAACATTTGACATAACATTTATTTTACATTTTCTGTTATTGTTTTTTAAACTTAAACATTTTGCTATATCCTTCACTGAATGGCGAAATGCATTTTGCAGGATCAAGAAGGAAATCCTGCCGATCGTGCAGTCACTGTGTCAAGACGTGGAGTATGAAGTGCGGGGCTGTATGTGTCTACAGCTTGACCCTGTGGCTCGGGGACTTGGGTAAGCTGTCTTGGCCTCTTAGACCTTATTGCAAGGGGAAGTGGGTAAGATTACAGGTTGACCCTATTTTGCTTAGAATAGATGACTTCACTGTTCTCTCTGTACCTCTATATTCAAGTAGAGCAGATTTCAGTAATTGACTTAAGTATGCGGACTTTGTAATGGAAAACTAGCATACTCAGGAAGTGTGAGCAGCTTAATTACTTGAACCTGTTGCTTGGGGAAGTTGTGTCTACATTCTGAGCTTGTTTCTCCATGGCTTCTTTAAATTTGACCTTTGTTTTACAACTGTTAGAATTTATAATTGAATTTTATGTTATTAAATCGAGACAGACTCATAGGACACAGGAATTAATGTATGTGCGTAAAGTGTCGTCCCAGATAAGCCTGTGGACTATGCACAGGCTAATCAGGGACAACACTAAGCATAGACTGGATATTTGTCTAGAAGAGACGTCCTTTATAGAAAAATTCTGAACAAAAGGAAAGTTTCTACCCAGATTAGCCTGTGCTGACTTTACCGGCATGTCTTAAGCCCTGTTTTCCCACAGAGCTGCTTTTCCGTATGTTGAACTGCATTAATTGTTGATTGTTTTTCCACAGCCTTGAGGCCACTAAAAGTGCAATACTACCTGAGCTGGTGGAGTTGACCAATGACGAGGAGAGCTTTGTGCGTATAGCAGGCATGCAGACTGTGGTCAGCATCCTGGGACTGGTGGACGAAGGTGAGACAACACAATCATAATGAGCTCACTTGATAGTGTTTGACAAACGGACATATTTGTAGATTTTGATCACTGACTTTCCTTACCCAAAGAATCCTTACCTCAATCAATGCTTTATCTAACATTGTTTATGCTCTTATATTTGCTCAAAGACGGCTTTTGGGGTAAAATTCAAGCATTAACAAAGGCAAAATGGAAGATGTATGTGGGTAAAATGTCATCTCAGATAAAGTTATTCAGGTACAACACTTTCCATTTATTGCTATTTACTGTTTAAAGAAAGTCTCTTCTTTAAAAAAATCCAGTTGAAGCGGGAAGTGTTATCCCTGAGTAGCACTGCACAGGCTAATCTGGGACGACACTTTAAGCTCACATATAAAGCCCCCTTTTTCCCAGAGGGAGGCTGAGATATATTTTACCATAGCACGTCTTCTGTTTTCCAGACACGTGTAGGGCCACTCTGATCCCGCTGGTGTGCAAGTTCTGTCAGGGGGCCTTAAAGTCAGAGGACGTGACCTTGCCAGTGGTTGCCAAGGAGATGGGGGCGCCTCTGTCATGGCTTCACAAGTATGTATCAGTAGTGTGTTTGTGTTATTTTAAGTATATATGGATCCCCCTCACCTAATGCTGCGTCATGTGAATATCCTAAGTGTGTCCCAACACTCCTTTTTAATTTATTTGCTAGAAAGTTTGGACTTATTTTGTATTATAGCAGCTATTGCGAGCTATTGTTTGTCCTTGACTGTTGTAAGGAGAGGATATACTAGATTTATCCAAGATCCATCCATCCTTCCTGTTGCCATGTGTCTGTACTGATCTTGGTACCTCGATATCACAAAATGTACTATATGAAGGTAGATGAAACTTTGTATGTTTATAGAGGACTATATGATGAATATGCACTTTATGACAAAATGAAAAGAGGAACGTAATAGACTCCATATATGAACATACCAGTAACAGGCCCAACCAAAGATAAATTACTTCAACATTTCGATCGTTTTCTGTTAACAAGTCTACTAACTGGTTACTATAATAGACTTAACTGTTTTATGTTTTATTTTTTTTTGCATCCCTAGTATTTACAGTCAATGCATAATCCTGAGTGATCTATAGAGAACAGAACAAAGTCATTGGTTTAACTACCGAACAGACAATGCAAAAAGATGTCTCAAAACTGTGCAGGGCTTAGTAAAGATATGGTTTATTTTTTTGTCATCAAACTAAACAACTTTTTGCTGAGTTTGCTAATAAGCAACTAGTAAATCACACAATAAATATTTCTTGATGCATATTTACATTACTTGTAGAGTATCTGACGGAGGAACAGACTCAGTGGTTTGTGGATTTCTTCAAGCAGATGTGCAGGGTGGGACTGTCGGAGAACAAGCAGAACAAGAACAAGGATACTGAGAAGGACTCGCCTTCCAAGGATCAGCAGGTAGGCCCAACAGAGTTACGGGACTTAGATTGAACCACCTTGACAGCACTGTCACAGGAGAGCTCAGAGTGACGGGACTTTGTTGAATTTGTTGTATTTAAATGCTGCCACATTCAGAAGTAATGAATTAGTGTTGTTTTTTAGTGCAATCCCTTTTATGAGTTACAGCTTTTTGGGCATGTTGGGGTTAGAGAGTTAATGATGGCACTTTTCTTAGTTGAACAGTTAAGGAGCTTCAATGTTTTGTGAATGGTGTTGTATTAAAATTGACTGTTCAGTAGTTTGAAAGATTCATTTGAATTAACTGCTACATTGTATAAAATTCCTATTTATGGCAATCATTTTAGTAAATTAATTCCACACAAATATGCAAAATTTTAATTCTTTAATTCAGTATAACATTTACCTGTTCAAGTTTTAAAAAGAATTGTTGTTTTATACAGGATGTCTTTGAAATCTTTGTAAGTTAAAACTAGACACATACAACATATTTCAGTATAATAATGCATACTCTTAGCAAATTCTGTCTTTTCTCAATTGTTATTCTACTGCCTAAAATATGTGTAAACATAGGCAAACATAGGTTGTGCTGTTTTCGTTTGTGCTGTTTTCATTATAATCATGTGTGCGCAAAAAACTCTGTTTTTATGTCCTTCCATTAGAAAGCCTGCATTTCCTAATGTCTGTGCTATTAACTGAGCTGTTAAATTATGTAAAACATCTTTTAATACATATCCAGTTGTTCAAAAGATATCATAAAGATTACTTATATCAATACAAATATGTTATTCTGAGTTTAAGAATCCTGTGATAGTGATATTGGTT
The DNA here is from genome assembly GCF_020536995.1 of Dreissena polymorpha. Taxonomy (NCBI): domain Eukaryota; kingdom Metazoa; phylum Mollusca; class Bivalvia; order Myida; family Dreissenidae; genus Dreissena; species Dreissena polymorpha. The sequence continues at coordinate 2,324,869 of NC_068357.1, read as the reverse complement.
CAATGTTTTCAAAGCAAGGTGCACTAAAATTTATGTCTATTTTCCTGATTGAAAGGCACAGTTGTTGTTTAAGTTCTATGTAACTGGGCTTTTCCTATTTAGCTATGATGTTAAAGTACTTAACAAATATATTATTGTAGCCAAAAGTGTGGTTTATATTCTTTCTGCCTTACAACATGCCAATACATAGTTAACATAGAATTATTTTTTGTTAGAGAGCAATATAATGTATGTCACTTTTCAAAACTGCTTCTTTTATAAGCACCATATTAAACCTTGTAGAAATATTTTTGTCTGAAAACCATTACAAGGTGTGCATTTTCCAGCCTGTTTTTCGATCAAACAAAAAGAATGAAGAATATGTTTGCAATTTAACTGTTCAATAGTTGACTTAATCTGGTTGCCTCTAATTACAGCAATCCTAATTTACAATAACTTATTTATGGTAAAAGCAACATTATTTAGAAGTATTTTTGTCAATCATAAGTGCATTCCTAATTCTAAAGTCTGAAGATTGGTTGCTAAAATTGGGGTCATTATGAAGTTGCTAATATTCATTATTTAAAGGACCTTGATCATATGAAGGCAACTTAACCAGTAGTCATGCAAACGATGTGTTGTACTGGATCTTGTTAAAGATTGAAAGATTCAATTTTTTACTTTTAAGATCAGTATATTTTGTAAATAAAACTAAAATCAAAGATGCCAAGGCAATAAATAATTCAGAAAGAATTTGCAATCCTGAAAGCAAAATCTTCATATTTTGTTTTCATGATCATTCTGTATTGGTCAATAAAAAACTCTGTTGTACGAACACATACACAGCCCTTTAAATGTTGACAATTTATTATACAACTGTTTGTCATTTTGATTGGTGGCGATTAAATAGAGAATAATAGTTTGGTGACGTGAATGGAGAATGGTTATATGGCAAGTTATCGGGTGAGCCGAAGGCGAATCCGATAAGATCCACTGACGAGCCAGATATGCATTCTCAATCCACGTCACCAACCTATTATTCTATTTATCATGTCACATTTACAACATTCGTTGAAATGTTTCTAAAATATCTAGTTTTCGAGTATTTTATGTTTAAATATTTAATATAGGAAACACCATGTGGGAACAAAAACATTGTGACATCACGTCGTGCAAAGCGCTTAAGCTAGCTTTCATCTTGTTAAACAACACAGAAATTGAGTTACTCGTTTTTAATTCAATACACATAGACGAAATTATTCTGTTTAAATAATAATTTTAAACAAACAGTACTTTACATGTTTTTGGTATTTTATTAATGGAAAAAAGTATATTTTATTAATAGAAAATAGTAAAGGCATGCGCATGCGCGTAGAGCGACTGACGGATATTCGAGGTCACGTGGTCAACTAGCCTTATATCTTTTGGGTAATTAGCTTACCTGGTTATCATGCTGATTTAAAGGCATGTGACAGGATAATTAAATTTGTGTAGTCATTATAGGATTCTGCTTCCTTGTTGATTGTCCATTGAAGTTTATGAGCCTTGCTTTGGGAAAATGGACGTAATGCATATGTGGAGAGTATCATCACAGACTGCACAGGCTTATCAGGGACAACACTTTCTGCCTAAACTGGATTTTTGCTTAGCAGAGAATTCCTTTAAAGGAAATTACCTTAACCTTTTGCATGCTGGGTGATTTGTCGTCTGCTAAAATGTCGTCTGCTGAATTTCTAAAATTAGCATTTTCTTCAATTTTTTATTCAAAGAATACTGTCAGAATAGCAAACAGTTTGGATCCAGATGAGACGCCACGTTCTGTGGCGTCTCATCTGGATCCAAACTGTTTGCAAAGGCCTTCAAAATTCGGTTCCAGCACTGTAAGGGTTAAAGCCGAAAGTGTCATCCCTGATTTACCTGTGCGGACTTCAAGGCCTAATCTGCAAGGACTCATTATGCACATGCATTAAGCCCTGTTTTACCTTAGTAAGGCTCGTATATCCTGAACATTGAACATTGTTATTTCACTTTTATTTAGAAACAGTGAGTTATATTCAACATATTGCTTGTTTAGGTTCCCATGTTGCCTGACATTTTGGAACTAGAGGAGCGGCTGATAGAGACTCGGAAAAACTGTGCATTTAACTTCCCGGTAAGTATTTATAAGACATGGTGAATGATTTTTTGTTAAATTAATATGTTGCAGAAGAAGTAAAGTGATGCTTAGAAAACTAAGATTTTTGTTCCTTGCAAGTAATTCTATTTTTATTCAATACTGAACATAAATTATTGTCTATAAATTCATCATATAACTAAGTCCTTTATTTTAATGATACAAAATCATCCTTTATTTTATATTTTATTTTGACAATCAAAAAATACTTTTGTATTTTCATGATAGTAAAACACAAAAATTATTTTGAAAACAAAAGCCGTTATTTGAAAATATAACAATACTGCCTTTATTTTGACGATGAAATGAACCAACTCATTATTTTGAGGTAAAAGAAATGTTGTCAGAAAAATTACCAACATGATGTCATTTGACTGTGCTTGATTTCACATAGAATATTATATTATGTTCTGAATTTAACTTTAAATGCCCTCTTTCAGGCAATGGTACTGTTTGTTGGTGCAAAATCATTCAAGTCAGAGTTGGGGACGTGTTTCTCCCATCTGTGTAAAGACCCAAATGTGGAAGTTCGTAAAAGTCTGTCAGCAGGCTTTCATGAGGTAAAGTATAATGGTATTATTAGCTTGGCTGTTTTCGGAGAAAACCCGAAGTATTGTCATAGCCAGCGTGACGTCCGCGTCATGCTAAAACCTTTACATTGGCTCTAAAATCAGAGTGTTTCCACCTACAACTTTAAAACTTGATGCACATTGATGAGTTCTACACGCCACACCCATTTTTGCCTTACTAGGTTAAAGGTCAAGGTCACTGTGACCTCTTAAAAAAAAAAAAAATCTGACAAGCTTTCATTTATTCCAAACTTCACCCGCAGCCGAGTGTTGGCACCCATTATGCGTGCTCTTGTTATGTCCCCCACCACAATAGTGGGGGACATATTGTTTTTGCCCTGTCTGTTGGTTTGTGTGTTTGTTTGTTTGTTTGCCCCATTTTTAGCTCATCTATTTTTTGAAAAAAAATTATGAGCTATTGTCATCACCTTGGCGTCGGCGTCGGCGTTGGCGTTGGCGTCCGGTTAAGTTTTGCGTTTAGGTCCACTTTTCTCAGAAAGTATCAATGCTATTGCATTCAAACTTGGTACACTTACTTACTATCATGAGGGGACTGGGCAGGCAAAGTTAGATAACTCTGGCGTGCATTTTGACAGAATTATGTGCCCTTTTTATACTTAGAAAATTGAAAATTTTGGTTAAGTTTTGCGTTTAGGTCCACTTTTCTCAGTAAGTATCAATGCTATTGCATTCAAACTTGTTACACTTACTTACTTTAATGAGGCGACTGGGCAGGCAAAGTTAGATAACTCTGGCGTGCATTTTGACAGAATTATGTGCTCTTTTTATACTTAGAAAATTTAAAATTTTGGTTAAGTTTTGCGTTTAGGTCCACTTTTCTCAGTAAGTATCAATGCTATTGCATTCAAACTTGGTACACTTACTTACTGTCATGAAGGAACTGGGAAGGCAAAGTTAGATAACTCTGGCGTGCATTTTGACAGAATTATGTGCCCTTTTTATACTTAGAAAATTGAAAATTTTGGTTAAGTTTTGTGTTTAGGTCCATTTTATTCCTTAAGCATCAAAGCTATTGCTTTCATACTTGCAACACTTACTAACTATCATGAGGGGACTGTGCAGGCAAAGTAATGTAACTCTGACTGGCATTTTGACAGAATTATGTGCCCTTTTTATACTTAGAAAATTGAAAATTTGATTAAGTTTTGTGTTTAGGTCCACTTTATTCCTACAGTATCAAAGCTATTGCTTTCATACTTGCAACACTTATTAACTATCATAAGGGGACCGTGCAGGCAAAGTTATGTAACTCTGACTGGCATTTTGACGGAATTATGGGCCCTTTATACTTAGAAAATTGAAAATTTGGTTAAGATTTATGTTTTGGTCCACTTTACCCCTAAAGAATCATAGATATTGCTTTCATACTTGGAACACTCACAAACTATCATAAGGGTACAGTAAAAGGACAAGTTGCATAACTCTGGTTGTCATTGTTACGTAATTATGGCCCTTTTTTGACTTAGTAAATTTTAAAATATGGTTAAATTTTGTGTTTCGATCCATTTTACTTCTTAAGTATCAAGGCTATTGCTTTCAAACTTCAAATACTTTCATGCTATCATGAGGTTACTGTACCTGGCAAGTTGAATTTTACCTTGACCTTTGAATGACCTTGACTCTCAAGGTCAAATTATTAAATTTTGCTAAAATTGCCATAACTTCTTTATTTATGATTAGATTTGATTGATACTTTGACGAAACTACTCTTACCTGACATACCACAATAGACTCCACCCAAACCATCCCCCGTGCTCTCCCCCCTCCCCCCCTCCCCCACCCTCCCCCCTTCCCTCCCAATTTTTTTTTTTTTTTTTTTTTTGAAGATCATCTCACAAATGACCACCACACCCTCACACTATACCCCCACCCCACCCCCCCCCATTTGTTTTTTGTTGATTTTTTTTTGATTTTTTTTTTTAAAGATCATCTCACAAATTACCACCACACCCTCACACTATACCCCCACCCCATCCCCTCACCCCACCCACCCCATTTTTTTTTTTTTTTTTTTTCAGATCATCTCACAAATTACCACCACACCCTCACACTATACCCCCCCCCCCCCCATCGCCCCCCACCCCCACCCCCCCCCCCCCCCCCCCCCCCCGCCCCCGATTTTTTTTTTTTCCGCTTTTTTGGAAGATAATGTAATAAATGTCCACAACCCCACACTATACACCCCTCTTCACTCCACCCCTCCCTCCTTTGTGATTGAAAATGAGAGTCCCTTCACCTTTAAAAAGAAAATAGATGAGCGGTCTGCACCCGCAAGGCGGTGCTCTTGTTAACATTTGCAATAACGTTGGCAATATTCAAGATAGCAGCTTGATATTTGGCATGCATGTGTATCTCATGGAGCTGCACATTTTAAGTGGTGAAAGGTCAAGGTCATGCTTCAAGGTCAAAGGTCAAATAGATGGGTCAAAATCGCTCATTTAATGAATACTTTTGCAATATTGAAGATAGCAACTTGATATTAGGCATGCATGTGTATCTCATGGAGCTGCACATTTTGAGTGGTGAAAGGTCAATGTCATCCTTCAAGGTCATAGGTCAAATATATAGCTTCAAAAAGGCGCAAAAGGGGACATAGTGTTTTTGACAAACACATATCTTGTTCAATTTGCTTTACAGAAGAAGTCCATATCGGCTGTGCTTTGTGAAAAGTTGGTTTAATGCATATGCATAAAGTGTCATCCCAGATTAGCCTGTGCAGTCTGCACTGGCTAATCATGGAAGACAATTTCTGCTTTCATTATATTTTTTGTTAAAAGAAAGTCTAGTAAAACGGCAGTAATCATTTCTGATTAAAATTTTACCATTCACAATACAAATAGATCAGGCTTCTAGGGCAAAGGTCAAGGTCACATTTCAAGGTAAATTTTAGAAAATTATATCATTTCTTTGTTGGTACCATTGTCTGTTATGTGTTGGGTACCTAACTTAAATCCCCAGCTGTGATTGTTAAAAAGTATTCCATTACATAAAAAACTAGTAATTTTATGTTTGTTTGCATAAAAATCACCACATTTGACTTATTTCCTAGAAAAAATTGTCACCATGTTTTAAGTTTGTAATCGCAGAAAGCCACCACAATGTTATCTTTCTTTGCAGAAATGTCTCATTGTAATTTCTGTTAAGCCTCTATCACTTAAATTCCAACTTTGAAGCATGTTTAGTCCATGAGAAATTCAAAGTAAATTTAAAGACCTTTCTTACTTAATTTAAGTTGCAAAGGCTTCATATCCAACCCTGAGATATTGATGAGCAGCAAGCAGCACACAACCTGAACAGACTGCGAGTTACAGGCTGTTCTGGTTTTATGCTGGTTGCAAAAGCCATTTTCACCTTTCCTCTTAGCCGGAAAGGGTTTATTGTATATGTCAGTTTGCCAACTTGCCTGACTCCCATGTGTCCTGCCTTCGTAGTGATCTCATAAAAATCTAGTGGTTCTATGTTTTATTGCATAAAAATGACCACATTTTACTTTTTTTTAACGCATAATTAGCCAACACTTAATATGTTTTTCATTGCAGATAGCCAACAAAATAAAACTTTCTTTGCATAATTGTATTATTGCTATTCCTGTTAATTATATTTAAGATTGTGTTTAATGTTTTTACTGGCAGAAAACAAACAAAATTTAACCTTTCTTTGAAGAAAAGTGTAATTTTAATTCCTCTTAATTCTATGTCAGATTGCCAACCTGCTGGGCTCGCACGTGTCCAGCCTGCTCAGTGACCTCATCGTGCTGCTCAAGGACGAGAACACAGAGGTCCTGAAGGGGGTCGTCACCCACCTCCCCGACACAATCACCACCATATGTGGGCCCTTGACTCAGCAGGCCATGCACGAGGTCAAGGTGAGTTACTGCCCTGGGGTCCCACAGTCCTTTAACCCATTTATGCCTAGCATCTAGAAAAAAGGCCTTGGCAAACAGCGTAGACCCTGATGAGATGCTGCATGATGCAGGGTCTGCGCTGTTTGCTTAAAGGAATTTCTGTAAGAAATATTCTTAATATAGAAATAAATATACTAGACATCCCTAATTTTGGAAATAAATTGATCCAATTTAGAAGGATGGGAGAGTCCACTAGGCATAAATGGGTTAAAAAAACACTAATTGAGCATCACTCTGTGAACAGGGACAACACTTTAGGCACATGCACTAAACCTCCTTTCACAAAGCGAGGCTAAATTAAATGTAAGACTTTTATTACTAGATTCAAGTTGAACGGCATCATGAGAAACTGATAAGCAGCAAATAGCTTAAAACCTGAACAAACTGTGAGTTACTCGCAGGTTGTTCTGGTTTTATGCTGGTTGCATGCAGCAATTTTCACTTTGCTTCTGCGTAGGAAAGGGTTAAACAGCCTTGTAGGCTAACAGTTCTATGAATGTGTCAGATTATGTTTTTTTTGTTCTTTCCTCATTTGTTAATGTTTATGTGTATTAGTACATTGTAAATGGCCCTAAGCTTCTAAAGTGAGTAACCTCCCTTTATGCATTTGAGGGTTTTGTTCGATTTTGGTTAAGAATACAATTAATGGCTTAGGGTTGAACTGTGATAACTGTCAAAGTTTGAAGTTACACTGACTCTTGTATAACATATAGAGGTTTTGCTTTGAAAGTGATGGCAAAGTCTCGAAGCTTGTGCTTACAGCAATATTGATAGTTGTTGAATCCAATCCCTGCCATATTGGTGGCGAAGTCAAATAGTTCCATCAAATTACGTCTGTATTTCAGCAAAGTAAAAAATCAGTTATAAATTAAATATTGATGAAAAGTTGCTTGTGTATTTTAGAAAATCTTGAAATGTTCCATAATTCCTGCAATATTGCTTGCAAGTGCTTTTTGTATATCCACATGGCCCTGAGTTCAAATTTGACCCAGCTCAAGGGGTCACATGTTTTATGTGGTTACATAGAAAAATATGTTTAAAACATCTTCGTCAAAAAAACTACAAGGCAAACAACTTTGATAGTTTAAATAAGGCATCAGATAAAGTTTCTCTTAAACGGTCTTCAAAATCATGCAACTAAATTCATAACTGGCCATGCTTCCATTGTCATGTGATTTATAAAGAGCCTCTGAGGTATGTAGTAAAAAAACACCAAAAACCTCTCTTTATCCGTAAGGGTCAGTGGTTTAATATTTGGTGTGTTATATTGTATAGTGGTTCTCTGCAAAGTTTCTTCAACTCATGCCATTTGGGTCAAAATTTGTGCTGCCCTTGGCGTCCATTACTTTAAAAATATTCACCCAATCAGCAAGGCCAAAAGGTGTTATATGCCCCTGGGATGAGATGTTTTATATTAAATTATATAGCATAGTAACATACACAACTTTTCTGAAACCACACAGCTCACAGCTTTGATTTGTGGTATGTGACATCATATTGTTGTCCTTTACAAAGATTGTTCCAATCATTTTTGTGAGTTCAAAGTGGCAATGCCTTATTACACAGTTGTGAAATCTAGGGCTACTTGGTCCTACTGTATACAATGCTTTCAATATGCCATCTGCATTTTAGCAAAACCAGATATCGGACATTATCCCTGCAATATTATCAGCGGAGATTGTGATAGCAGCGTCCAATGACTGGCGCCTACAGGAGACTATCGTGGAGCATTTCCGCTGCTTCCAGTACCTCACAAATAGTGACAACATCTTCAATAAAATCATTCCAGTATTATTCAATAAACTCAGGAGAGCTGTAAGTTTTCTTTCCACTTTTTGTGAATTGTTTTTCGGAATTAGATTCCGATAATGTACTTTGAAGTTGTCCATAACATTTATCATATGATTTATAAATAAATGCAATTTCATTGGTTTAGGTGGTGGTCGTTCAAAGCCAATATATGACATACTCTGGAAAGTCTGTTTAAAAAAGTATGCGTAGTCGAAAGTTAGAACCAAATGTCTGGTTCCCCATTTCATAGAATTGCAGATAAGAATATGCTGTGTCTATGTGGAACAACCATGTAACACAAGACAATCAGAGGTTAATATGCTGTTGAAGTGTTGCTATTTATAAAAATATATGACCTGTAAAATTGTTGTCATTTTGTTTTAAAAGCAATTTTCAGCCTTTCTTGTAAATGATTTCATCTTTTAACAATTCTGTGGTGTTTTTACTAATTTGAAAAGAGTAACCTGTAAAAATCATGTCCATTTGTTTTTGAAAGCTGTAGATACTGTGATCATATATTATAATGTGTATTGACTATTCAGCCGTAGAATAAATGATTGCAGTATAATAAAAGAAATTATTATACAAAAAAGCTGTTGTTCTGATTTTCTTGCATTTATAAGCAATATAACTTTGTTGAATTACAATTTGAAACAATTGAAGGCTGAGTGATTTTGCAACATCATGGGATTTAAAAGCATTGGGTCAAGAAGCATCCATTTTGATATGCTAAGTTTTCTTTAGAATAATTATTGTGGCATGTTAAGATTAGGGTCTGGGTCTGGGAGTTGAAATATTTGCATGGCCCACAGAGTTTGTTCAGGTCCCAATTCTAACTCACATGTTATTGCACATTCAACATTTTAGCACTTATGCTTAGTAAAAATCTTGGACTGAAGAATTCATTGCAAGTCCCCTGCAGAGAGAATGTAAATTGGAGTCACTCTGGTGGTCAGTTGGTTTTTCTGTTTAAAATGTTATAAGTTTGTGGAGAAAACTTGAAATGGTATAAGTTTGTTGAGAAAACATTAAATGGTATAAATTTATGGAGAATACTTGAAATGGTATTAGTTTGTGGAGGAAACTTGAAATGGTATTTAATTAATAAGTTTGCGGAGAAAACTTTCAAATCTATTAAGTGTTTGGATTGACTTGCTGAGAAAGCAGTGTGTGGTGATAAGTCCTGCATAAGTCCTGTTTTAGACAAAGCATTTGCTTCTATTTTTAGTGACACCTTAAGCTATCTAATCACCTATGTCTCAAACATATAGTGACATCTGCAGCCATATATATATATATATATATGTATCCATTGATGTTTCATTGCAGAGGGCATTACCAGTGAGATTAGCTGCCGCCCACTCTACGCTGCATCTCATCCGGAGCCTCAAGCGGATGGAGCACCGTGGGGAGCTCCTAAAGGCCCTCGTGTCAGGTATGCTGACATATGGGCCATGCTTTGTGAAAAGGGGGTTTAAAGCATGTGTGTAAAGTGTCATCCCAGATTAGCCTGTGCAGTCCGCACAGGGATGACACTTTCCGCTAAAACTTGATTTTTGCTAAGAAGAGACTGTCTTGAAATGAAAAATATCATAAAAGCAGAAAGTGTCATCCCTGATTAGGCTGTGCGGACTTCACGGGCTAATCTGGGACGACACTTTACGCAGATATATTAAACTCCTTTTTCACAGAGCACGGCTCATATATTTGAAGGCAAAATAAATTGGTGTTAAGAACGGGCTAGTCTGCAGTCTAGCACAAGCATTAGTACTGCTGATAGGCAAACCTATTGGATGTTGTGAATCGGATGTTCAACAGTCTATAACAAACAAATTAATATTAATGAATAGCCCTCAGTAATGACACATTACAAATCTTTGAACAAAAATGGAATCTGATTAAATTCTCATAATGTTTTGTCCACTTTTATACATTTCACTCTAATGTTAGTTTATCTTTCTAAAATAGTTTTGTTTATTTTTTTTTTAAACATGAAGTACAAAAAACAAGTACCAAATTTTAATTGTTTTGTCCATAGTCTTAAACAAAAAATCCAGATTGAGAAAGAAATAGCCCTCAGTAATGACACATTACAAATCTTTGAACAAAAATGGAATCGGATTAAATTCTCATAATGTTTTGTCCACTTTTAGACATTTCACTCTAATGTTAGTTTATCTTTCTAAAATAGTTTTGTTTATTTTATTTTTTTTCAATCTGACAAGATCATTGTGAATATACAACAAAACACACAAGTCCAGTATGCTTTCTTCCGACTTTATACAACTCATCATTTTTCATAACTATTTCTCTGTTGTTCTTTTCTTTTCTCTCTAAAAAAAATATATATTAGCATATCTTGTATAACATGTCTGAACTTTATTGCTTTGTACAATCACTATGTTGTATGATCATATACATGTTTACATTGTATGTATGATATTGAATAAAAAAAACAACAACAAAAAAACAAATTAACTGCTAAAAGGAAAACCTAATGGATCATATGCTCTTGGGCAATCGTACTTTACAAAACTGATTGATATAAAGGTTATGATACACTGAAACATTACAAAAATCTGCATGCAGTGTTTATGTTTTACATCTTACATTTACCATTAATATAGATTACAAGACTGTGTTTTTCATGAAAAGTTTGTTTTGCATTAGTCAACATGTGGGCAAATAGTGTTTAGTAGAGAGGGAGCAATCTACATGTAGGCACACACTCATACATAGTAAAAAATCATTGCATTGTTCTCATGAGTTCAAATTTTCATGTTTAAATAACCCCTATACTGAAATAATGTTCTGGAGCTGTGCTTATGTTTCGTATTAATTTCTAATATTTGTTAAGAAGCATGCAAAATGGATTCCATTTTTCCAAGTGCATACCATGTTTTTGTCAACTTTTAAATAAAGGAAAAGTAAAAGTTGAGAGATCTCATCATGCAGTTACTATAAATTCTTATTTTCCATTCCAGAGTTTTGTCATAGTCGAAGCTGTAGAGATCGCAGTTTGTTTATAGACATATGTAAAGTGACAATAGAATATTACTCCAAGGCATTTTTCAAAGAGACTTTCTTTGAGTATCTTGTGAGCTTGCATACGGACCCAATTCCGAATATTCGCTACAGATTGTGTTCAGTGTTGCCGGATTTAAAACGATTGATAAAGTTGCCGAGTGATAAGACTTTGCATCAGTCGTTGGATGGCTGTGTTCGGAGGTTGTTAATCGGGGAGAAAGACCGGGATGTGCTCCAGGCTGTGAAAACTGCTGTCGAAGAAATGGATAAAATACCAGTGCAGATGGAATCTGCTGTAAGTTCAGCTTGATTTTATTCTACTGTTCTTTTTTTCCTGCAGCCAACAAAGTTTAAGAGTCGTTTTGGAGTCGTTCTGTTTTAGACTGTTTTGTTGGCTGGTCAGACATACGTTGTAGAGCAAACTGCTTTCATATTTTTCAAGCTTTTAGATGGAAACTTCTAACCTGGCATTAAAATGAAATGCATATGAGCCGCGTTCTGAGAAAACTGGGCTTAATGCATGTGCTTAAAGTGTCGTCCCAGAGTAGCCTGTGTAGTCCGCCAAGGCTAATCAGGGACGACACTTTCTGCTTTTATGGTATTTTTAGTTACAAGAAAGTTCATGCTCACAGAAAATCAAGTTTAGGCGGAAAGTGTCGTCCCTGATTAGCCTGTGCGGACTGCAAAGGCTATTCTGGGACAACACTTTACATACATGCATTATGCCCAGTTTCCTCAGAACACATGGTTGCAAGACCTTTTCTTCTTGCCTAACAATTGGAACATTCCCCGAGTTATTTGCTCATGAACATTACCCCTTTGCATGCTGGGTAATTTGTTGTCTGCTAAAAAGGTCGTCTGCTGAATTTCTAAAATTAGCATTTTTTTAGAATTTTTTTCAATGAATACTATCAGAAAAGCAAAACAGTTTGGATCCTGATGAGACGCCACGTGGCGTCTCATCTGGATCCAAACTGTTTGTAAAGACCTTCAAAATTCGGTTCCAGCACTGAAAGAGTTACCTTCTGAACAAAGTGCTGCAAGGTTTAAGGGGCATAAGCTTAAGACAAAACCTTTTTTGCAAAATAGATTGAAGACTTTACTTGTAAATTAGAATAAAAATACAGTAGTTCACCAAAATAGTACAGCCAATACTCATGCTTATCAGTGTGCTTCTACTTCTCTCTAAACAAGCCTTAGAAGTAATTGTATTGAGACATTTATCTTGTTGAACTACTGTTTGATTCCTTGATTGGTATTTTTCTCTACTTTCTTGATATTTTGTATGCCCCCAGATCAAAAGATCGTGGGTATATAGTTTTTTACCTGTCTGTCTTTCATTCATTCATTCATTCATTGTATGTGTGTGTCCCAAAACTTAACCTTGGTTAAAGTTTAATAACTTGCCATATTGAAGATAGCAACTTCATATTTGGTATGCATGTGTATCTGACGGAGCTGCACATTTTGAGTGGTGAAAGGTCAAGGTCATCCTTCAAGGTCAAATATCATTGTATTTTTCTTTCCTTAAACTTTAACCTTCGTTAAAGTTTGATTATACATTTTTGAATATTGAAGATAGCAACTTGATATTTGGCATGCATGTGTATCTCATGGAGATGCACATTTGGAGTGGTGAAAGGTCAAGGTCACACTTCAAGGTCAAATTTATGGCTAATAAGCGGCGCAATAGGGGGCATTGTGTTTCTGCAAACACATCTCTTGTTTAAATACGCAAAAATGTGTTTGGTACAGTAGATTAATTAACTTAATTTAAAAATGGGTTAACTAGATAACTGGCCACATTTTTAAGAAAGTTTTTTTTTCATGGGTAATATATGAGCAATCAGAATGCATTAAAAATTGTAATTCGCTTATCCACATGCTATTTTGCAGTTGACTCGAAGAATTCTGATGGAGGAAGATATTGAAGATCAGAAAAAAGAAGCAGAAGAGAAAAGACTCATTGAAATGGTAAAATATCACTAAGTAAGATTTCATGAAAACCAAACTTTTATTGTGCCAGTATTGAGTCTATCTTTTGTACATATGTACTTGGCAAAATGCAGAATGCCAGATTGCCAAAAAACTTTGAAAAATTGAGTATGATAAAGAAAACTTGTTTTGTAGGTACCTTTACAGTATTGTGAAACAACGTTTGTTTGTAATGTATGTGTTTTAAATTTTTTATTGATCAATAATGGACATGAAACTGTGTAATGTTTTTGAAAAATATATATAATAAGAAGTTGAAAAAATGTACATAACATCTCAACACCGTTATTTTAAAGTCATCAGAACCGTTAAAAAACTTCAGATTAACGATAATTCGAAATAAACATTTGACAGAACACTTCTTTGATTCTGTAAAAATAAAACGTTGTGGAATTCGTTGTGGGTGCCGGGCCCTTCTCCAGATTGCTCAACATTTGGTTGGTATAATAGTAACGTGTTTGACTTGTTTGTATCAGACATTTTGATTTTTGTTTAAAAGGTAGAGTTTATATATGATGCATTTCATTGGACAACATTTACTCAGACCTAACGTGACACATTTGTTGATTATTAAAGAATGCAAAACTACATACATAGCAATTATAGGCTTTTGACGACATAATAAAATTAACACGCTACGCGTAGACGACAATGGTGTAGATATCGGCGTTTGACGCGCCACACGCAGACGACAAATGTACGCAAATACGCTCAGTGTTTTGCAATTATGACTTCGGATTAAAGATTGATAATTAGGTGCGATTTATAGGACCGACAGAATCACTTCTAATTAATGATTTCTTCGGTTTAACGAAGTTCAGATTAACAATAAAATTTTACATTAAACAAAAAAGAACCAAAATCAGGACCTGAAAAATACTTTGAAATAACGGTGATTTAGGATTATCGGTGTTCGAAATAATGGTGTTGAAGTGTATATCCTCACATTTTCAAGATGTTAATGCTTATATTTCTGAACTTTTCTTTTAACTACTTGGCAGATGCTCAAAAACTATAATTTTCATTTTTTCTTGGGAAAATGACAAGGGATAATTGTGTGTTTTTTTGGCTTGTGTATTGAAAAATCATGTATATTAAATCTACAGTAAACCCATAATCTTTTAATTGACATTAATGTTTATGGATGTTGTTGATGAGGTAACCTACATATTCAAATGTGCACAGAAATGTGTATCTGATCAGCAATCTCATCACATATATTGATAACCTTGTGAATGTTAATATTCTCAGTATGCATGCAACTGCTAATTGACATTTTTCAAGTAGTGTATTTCCTGATAAGTGCTTGTAAGACCTTGTAAAATACTGTAACAACAATTGTCGACATTAATTATCATTATTTGACACAATAACACAGCATCCAATTACCCTATTTGCCTGCGTCATTTAAGTGGGTGTTGAATCTCATTATTGCAGATTGAAATGTTTCAATATCATTGCATTTTATGCTGGATTTAACTAAATATTCATCATTCATTTTCATTAAACACACATGTCAGTGGTCTCAGAATCCATGATATGACGTGATGAAGTGATGCTATTTTATCTCAAAATAAAATCACTTAATTAAAGATTCAACTTAAACATCAAATTTGACAAAATCTTAAAATTTCATGATTGCATTAAAGGGAGATAACCGTTGTGTGTGTTATCAAGATGCATACAAGGGAGATAACTGTTGTGTCTGATATCAGGATGCCTTTAAGGAAGATAAATATTGGTCAGATATCAGAAGGTAAACAACTGTTGGGTCTGATATTGGGATTCATTAAAGGGAGATAACTGTTGGGTCTGATATCAGGAGGAGAAGGAGATGAAGAAGGAAGAGGAGGCAGCCAAAGCGAAGGCTGAAAAGAAGGGGCTCAAGGACAACGCCTCCAGAATACCCGGCCCCAAAAAGGGTAATTGCAGTGCATAGTTTATACACACAGTAGATTTCCCTGTAAATGTTAGCTTATGGGAATTTTGTTCAAGGATTAAATGGCATTTAACTGTTTATAACGTAAAATATAAGGCTTTTTCTACTTGGAGTTAGTTTTAGCATGCACAGTGTGTATTTCCTTGGAAAACTCCTACCTCTTTTATACATTTGTACTACAAGAATTTATGTGGATGACAATTACTGTGGTTAAAATATAACCTCTAATCTCTGGTAATCCCAGGCTGGAGATGATTTTAAACTGTTTGGCGCTATTACAAAGTTTATAACAACAGATTCACGTTTTAAGTTTGCTGTTTTTTTAAGTTACTTGGTTTGTAAATCATCTGTCAGGTTGCAAGGATGTCAATGTATTTTTTTCCAAAATAATTGACATGTAAATGACTCCCGAGTGAGACAGAGTCAACTGAAGTGGGTCACATTTCATTGATCTTACAAACAACAAACAGCCTAGCATGTTAATTACCCAATCAGCATATTTATATTATGATTATCTTGTTAGATTTAAGTTACATTAATTTAAACTGATTACATTTATTTAAAAAATCCTGAATCTGTTTAATCTTGTTATCATTTCAAACTAACAATTCATCTAAGTAATGATATCTGCATCTAACTTCTTCAAGGATGCCCTTTTTGACGTTCATTAGTTAAGATATTTGAAATTATGGTTTTATAAACATAATATTTTTAATAATTTGAATACGGATAAATAGAATATTCAAATAAGATTTCAGGATTTGTTCCCATTCGTATTACTAATCATCCGATACCATTTTATTTGTTCCAGGGAAGTCTCCTGGTGGGAAGGCAGAACAGGGAAGTGCTGCAGTTAAGGGCACTCCAAGCACTGCCTCCACAACCTCAACCTCATCCATTACCACCAAAGGTAAACAGTGTAGTGCTTGAATCTTATATGTAGTGGTTTGTATCAAGTGCACTGCAATTCTTTCAAATGACCGTTCCTCAACAAGGTTTCTTGGAAGTGATCTGTCATTAAATTGTTTGAAAACCACTGGTCTGTATGCTTGTCCCTCCCCAGACCATGTTAGGGCCCTGGGGCGCTCTAATTGTGACTTGAACACACCCAGGGGGCCTACAAATATAATGTGTTTGTAATCGCTGTCTGATGCACATGTCTTTATTCATTTAGCCGCTCATATGGCTGCAGCAGATGACATTTCTGCATTGAAAGCTTATCTCTTACATTGTCTCACTATAGCACTTTTAACTAGAAGAAACCGGAACACCCAATCAAGCGATCATTGAAAATTCTAAATAAGTACATTTACCATATGGCCCCAATCAATCACCGGCTAGCACCACCAGATAGGCGTAGTTTGTAATACAGGAAAATCAATATTAGCCAATAAGAAAGCTCAGTTTGCCTGAATAATGAAATTATAATATGCTGACCTATCAGAGCAACAAGCAAGCATCCATTCACAAGGAACATGACATGCACTAACGTTTTATCAACCAAGCAAATAGATTTTATGTATTAACCCCTCTCTGTAGTTAACAGTATCCAACCTCAGTTCTGTGATTCCTTATGTACATGCCGGTTGTAAATTTTTCCATGAGTCTGATGCAGTAATTATTTAATTCCCGTGATACAGCTACAACTCAACTTTGTTCTCACCTACAGTGTACACAATTAATTCAACATGTTTGCCATGGAAAACCCATGTTTTTAATAAGAAATCTAATTTGTTGCTCTTGTATGCAATGTCATGTTCTACGTGTGGAAAGTGTGCGTGTAGGCCTTATGCTTTAACTAAATATAGACATTAAACTTAGTACATGCAATATTTTAGAGTATATATTTTTTACATTAAAACTTTAATATTTGAATAAATACATAAAGTATGAAAGTGTTTACAGATCAATAGCATAAAAAGTAGTACGTTTAAAGAGCGAACAAATCATTAGACTACCTAATTTGGCATGTATGTTGTTAAAAATGTAAATGTCCTTGGGTATCAAGGAGGATTTCCGAATCCAAAATGCATTCCTTCCACTGCTAGGTGCCTTAAAACATTCTTAGGATGACCATGATATGTTTTCATGCATGTACATTCTAAAATGACTGTTTTATCCATTGTTAATAATATTTATTTTTGGGAATTTATTTTAAAACATGTCTATGTTAAAGGGATATTTCACGGTGTGGTAAATTGACAAAAGTGAAAAAAGATGTTTCAGATTCGCAAATTTTCGGTTTAGTTATGATATTTGTGAGAAAACAGTATTACTGAACATTTGCGATGGTCTAATATAGCCCCTATATGCATCTTTTGACGATTTCAAAACCTAAAAATTATAAAGCGTTTGCAACGCGAAACGATTGAATAATTTTTGAATAATTTGAAGAGTTCTGTTGTTGTTGTTTAAATTTGTGAAACTACGAAGATTGCTTATATAACGTATGCTTGGCGGGATAGCTCAGTTGGCTAGTGCATTTTTACTTAGGATTCCGGGGGTCACTGCATGGTTCGAGCCCTGCTGAAGGCTACTTTTTTTTCCTTTTTTAAATTTTATTTTTGATTTTTTACTGGAGCTTTTAAAATTTAATGTTTACATTATCAATATAAAGCATTTAGTGACAAACTTCAACACATGCCAAAATCTGTGAAAAGGCCCCTTTAAATTGCTCATTATTTCATCATAAGAGAGAGATATTGCTTTGGATTCCTCATTTTGTTTTTATTATACTTAACAAATATCTAATACTATTTCTATATTTGTTAGGCCTCTAAAACAATTATGTTCAGTAGTTTTGAGATCAAATTAATGCTGAATGTATCATCTGCTTTGTACTTATAATTGTTATGCGCTTTCAACATATGTGAAGATATTTATCACATTCAAATGTATATCTTAAAATCCTACACCTGTTATTCAGCCTCCACTGAAATTGAGTCAAGGATTCCATTAGCAAACCGAGCAAAATTAGCTCGAACAAAGTCAGGTATTGTTGGATACCTATATATCAGAGTGGCTTGAAGTACTTATATGGTACTAATTATTATTTGAGCCTTTTTCTGAGAAAACTCTGCTAAATGCATGTGGGTAAAGTGTCGTCCCAGATTAGCCTGTGCAGTCCGCGCTGGCAAATCAAGGACAACACTTTCAGCCTAAACTTGATTTTCGTTTAGGTGGGACTTCCTTGAAACTCGAAGTGTCATAAAAGCGGAAAGTCATCCCTGATTAGCCTGTGCAGACAGCACAGGCTAATCTGGGACGACACTTCACGCACATGCATTATGCCCAGTTTTCTCAGAACACGACTGATTTGTGTAGCCCTGTCACTAGTATTGAATGCTAGAAGAATGAAAATAATTGTGCTTCAGAAATTTGATTGAAAGTATACCTTGTTTTATGCTATTTTTGAATGATATGTTTTACACAGAGTGAAGAGTGCATGATTGATGCATTTTGACATGTTTGTGCAAATTATTTTATTTTTTTAGATTTACCTTGTCACTTCAATAGTGTTTTGAAAGAATGACGTTCTTACACCATGTTTACAAAATGATCTTGGAACAATTCAACATTGTATTGATGCCCTAATCCAAGCAAAACATATTTCAATACTATTTGAAAGCAAAAGTGCTAGAATCAGTATTAGTGTTCCATAAATATATTTGACCTATGTCGTGCCAAAATGGCTCTTATGCCATATGCAACCAGTGGAGCTCCAGACCAGCCTGCGAGTTTGTGCAGTCTGCTCAGAATCTAACCTGTCTTCTAATGAAACACTGAAACCTTGCATGACTTAACTCTTTCAGAGCTGGAACCAAATTTTGAAGGCCTTTGCAAACAGTTTGTGGCATCTCATCAGGATCCAAACTGTTTGCTCTTCTGATAGTATTCTTTGAAAAAATTGAAGAAAATGCTAATTTTAGAAATTCAGCAGACGAAAATTTTAGCAGACGACAAATTTCCCAGCATGAAAAGGGTTAATAGCGGTCAGTGTAGCTCCTGACTTAACTGCGCAATCGGACAGGCTTGTCTACAACTAAGCTGGCCGCATACCGCATAAGACCCATGTTCACATGAAGCAATTAATTTATGTAAAAATATGGGCCGTGCCCATAAAAGGGGATTTAATGCATGTGCATAAAGTGTCGTCCCAGATTAGCCTGTGCAGTTTGCACAGGCTAATCAGGGATGACACTTTCTGCCTTTATGATATTTTTCATTTCAAGAAAGTCTCTTCTTAGCGAAAATCCAGTTAAGGCGGAAAGTGTGGTCTCTGTTTAACCTGTGCATGCTGCACAGGCTAATCCTGTACAACACTTTACGCACATGCATTAAACCCTCTTTTCACAGAGCACAGCTCATATGCATTAACCATTTTGAGTATCTCAAACAATTTATCATGTAAACATGTATTGTGTGTGAAAACTCTGCCTGAATATTGAAGAAAACCTCTATGAGGCAATATAGTCGAATGTTTTCTTTATAATGGAGCTAATTTCCTCAGGACTAAAACCAAAGTCACCAGCCAAACGGATCGGTAATCAAATCTCACCTGTGAATGTTGTTTAGTGATCACATGGACACCCTCTGGAGGTCTCTTGTGTCTGATCAAGTATCCACAACTTCTTTTTGAAGTTGATTTAGTACTTTGTACAATTATTTAATAGAATGAGAAAATTAAGATTTTTTTTGCGTTTGAATTGCTAAAATTTCACAAGATTTTTTGTGTTGATAAAACAACAAGTAAAAGTTATCAATACGATAGAAGTAAAAAAAAAATTCATAACATGAAATTGCTTCACCTTTGGTAAGCAACAAAAGTTTCAACTAAAATGAAACATGCATATAAAAAAAAACCATCTCACTTGGTAACAAATATGAACGTCACCCAAGTTTTGTTGATTAGAGTGTACAAAAGATAATGATAAGAAAGTTTATACAAAAATTTCTGCGTTAATAATTGAACTGAAAAACATTTCATTAAAAAAAAAGATCAGAATATAATAGTCTCTCCAGAGGTAGATATATTATACAAATTGTAAGTGCATGAGTCTTTTCATTCTTGTCAACACCATTAAATATGAACCTCACTCTGGGAAAGCAGGGGTTTAATTGATGTCCTTAAAGTGTTGTCCCAGGTTAGCCTTCGCAGTCTGCCCAAGCTAATGAGAGACAACTCTTTCAGGCTTATGAGAGACAACTCTTTCTGGCTTAATGAGAGACAGCTCTTTCTGGCTAATGAGAGACAACTCTTTCTGGCTTATGAGAGACAACTCTTTCTGGCTAATGAGAGACAACTCTTTCTGGCTGTCCAAGCTAATGAAAGACAACTCTTTCTGGCTTAATTGGACTTTTGCTATGAAGATACTTACTTTAAATGAAAATACATGAAAACTTATGTGCAGAAAATGTCAGCCTTGATAAGCCTATGAAGACTTCACAGGCTAATCTGTGACAACACTTTATGCACATGCATTAAGCCATGCTTTCCCAGAGGATAGCTCAACTATATTTTTTGTAATCTGGCATGTCGAATGACATCTCTTGGTAATTGATGGGTAACTCTTGTATATTTAGTGGCAATAACACATTTGTTTTGTGGGAAGCATGTGAACAATATTTTCTGTATGCATGGGAAATTACCCTAGTTAACACTGTATGTGATTATATTGTCATGTATGTATCTATATGTATACACACCCAATACTTACAGAATTGAGTCTACCAATATTGCAATAAGTATGCAACATCTGGGGATATATTCTTTTCAACTTATATATGAACAAGTAATTTAAGGTCCCATGTCTATGAACATTCATCATGATTTAATATTGATTTAATTAACACATAAATTAAAGGGACTTGTTCACATATTTTTGTATTTTTGAAAAATGTCATTAAATATATTTACTTACAAATCTATAATTCTATAAACAGTCTTAACTAATTATATTGGCAACCAAAGTTGAATACAATATATATCTTCCCTGGGCTTTGAACCCGAAACCTCTGGAGGCAAAAGCGTATGCGCTACACTGTGCTACACAGGCCTTTCACTTATTTGTGAAACATAAATGCTATATACATTAAGTACTCAACAATTATTAATATAAGTAATTATTTATTATGGATATATGCGGTGTTTACTAGATTCTGAAGGACCTTAACTGCCATTAAGTTTGCTGGCATGTGTATCCGTTTCAGTTTTGGTTTCAGTTTTTGTAAACCAGCATTTTTGAATTTTCATGCAAGCAATAATGTAATTTTACAATTGACAAATAAATTCAATTATGTACAGGTTCACAAAAACAATGTCAATTGGCAACTTATTTGTGAAGTAGTAAACGTTCGTAAATATTTTTAAGTTTATTCGCTTACTTCTTACTTTTGTGTATGAAAACTGGTGACCTTGTTGGGCACCATGTTGGATTATCCAGGTCACCTTGGTGGATTGTAAAGTTAATCAGTGTGGATTATCCAGGTCACCTGGATGGATGAATAAAAGTCACCAGGGTTGATTGTCAAGGTCTTTCTGGGTGTAGATCCAGGTCATCTGGGTGATTTTCATGTCACCTGAGTGGATATCCAGTCACCTGGATTGATTAATTAGGTCACCTGTGTGGATTATTCAGGTCACCAGGGTGGATTATTCAGGTCATATTGGTGGGTCATCCAGGTCATATTGGTGGGTTATCCAGTACTCCAGGTCATCTAGGTGGTTTATACAGGTAATCTGGATGTGTTATCGAGGTAACCTGGTTGGATTATCCAAGTCACATGGGTTGATTATCTGGGTCACTTTGAAGGATTATCCAGATCATCAGAGTTGATAAGCTAGGTCACCTGAGTGGATTATCAAGGTCACCGGGGGAATTGTCTGGGTCACCTTGGTGGATTATTTAGGTCACTTGATTGGATTTTCCAGGTTGCCTAAGTGGATTGTCTGGGTCACCTGTTTAGATAATCCATGTCAGCTTTGCAGATTATCCAGGTCACATGGGTGTACTATCTAGGTCACTTGGGTGGATGATCTGGGTTACCTGTTTGGATAATTGAGGTCACTTGGATGATTAACTAGGTCACCTAGATTGATTATCTTGGTCACCTGGGTGGATTATCTAGGTCACCAGGGTTGATTATCCAGATCACAGGCTGATTTTCCAGGTTACATTGGTTGATTATCAAGGTCGCAAAGGTTGATTTTACAGGTCACATGTGTTACTTATCCAGGTCAAAAGGACGGATAAACCAGGTCACCTATGTGGCACATTAAAGTCATGTAAGCCATCGTCTTTAAGGAATTAAAAAACACTTATACAGTTGTTTATTCATTTCAATGTTAAAGCATTAACCTTTTATCTGCTTTTATACCAGAAAGGACAG